>NW_012121709.1:1084627-1099792 GCF_000951035.1 Colobus angolensis palliatus
CTTTTTTCTTTTTTTTTTTTTTTTTTTTTTGAGAGTGAGTCTCTCTCTGTGGCCCAGGCTGGAGTTCAGTGGCGTGATCTCACTCACTGCAAGCTCCACCGCCTCCCGGGTTCACGCCATTCTCCTGCCTCAGCCTCCTGAGAAGCTGGGACTACAGGCGCCCGCTACCAAGCCTGGCTAATTTTTTTGTATTTGTTTTTTTAGCGGAGACGGGGTTTCACAGTGCCATTACTGGATGGATTAGCAAAAATTATTAAAAAGCATCCAGTACAGAATTGATACTAAAAAAATGATAGCTCTGATTGTTATTCAATATTATAGTGTATTACTGATTGCAATGTTAGGTGATTAATGTTAGAATATTCATAAAGGCTGGTGAATGGATGGGTTGGTAAATGCTGCTGTCTGCGATTGGAGTTGCACACTCAGGGTGTTTCAAACTTCTACAGGGCAGCTCAGTTCTGGCACCAAACCAAATCCCCAGGTCTACTCGAGGCTCCTCAGCAGTGGCTGCCAGGAGGGCGAACATAAGGCCTGCTTCGCGGAGCTGCGGAGGAACTTCGTGAACATTCGCCCCGCCAAGCTGAAGAACCTGATTCTGCTGGTGAAGCACTGGTACCGCCAGGTGAGTTGCCGCTGGCTCCTCCCAGGAAGCCGCCACTGTCATGGCAACCACTGCAGCCAATCAGTTGCTCCCCTACACCCACATCTCCCCTCCTTGGCTTCTTATTGATCATCCAAAGCAAAAGGACCGGCCTCCTCCATCCTCCATTTCCTGCCCAGATCTGGAAGTCACTGTTAGAAAAAAATCTTTTCTCCATCAACTCTAAAGTCCTCATTTCTTGTACCTGGGGTTCACTGTCCCTCTTTAGCCCATCCACTTCTCTCTTTTGATACTGCAAATGTTTTCTCTGATTTTCCCCCACCTCCAAGCTTTTGCTTGTTATGTTACCCCCACCACATCTCTATTTTTAGAAAAGAAAACTCCCCTTTCTGGAAGCCTAGAGCTGGCAGTGACCACCATATGGTAAGGGCCTGTCCAAGACAGAAAAACCAGAGCACTTGAACAGAAAAGATCTGAACAGAAAAGCTGATGATGCCTTATGGGCTCCTGGATCAACCTGTGCCTGAAAGCAAATCTACTCCAGGGCTTTTGGGTTACATCAGCCAATACATTCTTTCACAGGCTTTTTTTTCTTTTTTCTTTTTTTTGAGAAAGAGTCTCACTTTGTCACCCACGCTGGAGTGCAGTGGCACAATTACAGCTCACTGCAGCCTCGACCTTCTGGGCTCAAGCAATCCTCCTGCCTCAGCCCCCCAAGTAGCTAAGACTACAGGCATGCACTACTACACCTGGCTGACTTTTGTACTTTTTGTAGAGACAGGAGTCTTACCATGTTGTCCAGGTTAGTCTCTAACTTCTGAGCTCAAGTAATCCACCCACCTTGGCCTCCCAAAGTGCTAGAATTACAGGTGTGAGCAACCGCGCCCCAGCCTTGCTGCCTCTTTTGAGTTGCACTAAATTCTGAGCATCCTTCGGAGTTCCCTTACTAAATACTTCTCTGAATTCTGACTTGCATTCATGCATCCCTATATTCAACAAACATCTCTTGAGCACCTGCTATTACTAACTCTTGTGATGGACACTAGGATACCAAGATGGATACATTGTAGCCCCTATTCCTGTACAACCACCATATGTTATGTGATTAATGTTAAAATATTCCTAAAGGCTGGGGATGGATGGATTCATCAATGCTTCCGTCTTCAATTAGAGTTACACACTCAAGTTGTTTCAAATTTCCAAATTCCTTGAGGGAAGACACTGGGCAAAAGCCACGGCTGAGCTCTCAGTCTCACTGTATGACCTTAGACAAGTCACTACCCTCCTCTGAACCTCAGTTTACCCACCTGTAAAATGAGAAGCATCAGCAAGTTTCTATTCTTTCTGCACTTCTGTTTTCTATATTCCCTTCCTGCCCCAAGTGCTTATGGCCACACTCAGCTCACATCCACTAATCACTCATCTTGGCCTTGGGTGACACAGGTTGCGGCTCAGAACAAAAGAAAACGACCAGCCCCTGCCTCTCTGCCCCCAGCCTATGCCCTGGAGCTCCTCACCATCTTTGCCTGGGAGCAGGGCTGTGGGAAGGACTGTTTCAACATGGCCCAAGGCTTCCGGACAGTGCTGGGGCTCGTGCGGCAGCATCAGCAGCTCTGTGTCTACTGGACGGTCAACTATAGCACTGAGGACCCAGCCATGAGAATGCACCTTCTTGGCCAGCTTCGAAAACCCAGGTGAAGACCCGCTTCCCTTTGCCTGGCTTAATAATGCTTCTCCTCCCCACTGTCACCCTGGAGTCAGTCATCCAGGAGGGGTCCAAGGTAGGGTTTGGGGTAGCAATTCCGCTCCTCACTCTGCTTCCCTCTGGACTCTTTGCTGAGGAAATGTGGACATAAGGAGTCCCAAAAGGAACTCCTTTTGGGCCAGTTTTGTTAGCATGATAAAATAGTATTTCTCAGTTGAAGGGGCCACCCAATAGCTTTCCAACCAAGGCAGCCAATTGAGACTGCTTCTGCATTTGGACAAGACTGAGCCAATCCTGAGGTCCTGACCCTCTTTCCAGCCCTCACGCCCCTTGTCAGCCCTTCCACCCACCTCCTGTTTCACTGACTCCCACCTTCCCCACCCACTCTCTTGCTGTGCCCCCAGACCTCTGGTCCTGGACCCCGCTGATCCCACCTGGAACGTGGGCCAGGGTAGCTGGGAGCTGTTGGCCCAGGAAGCAGCAGTGCTGGGGATGCAGGCCTGCTTTCTGAGTAGAGATGGGACATCCATGCCGCCCTGGGATGTGATGGTAAGACGGAGGGTCCTACCTTCTAGTCAGGTTCCCTTAACCTGCCGGTGCACCCATCCCCCGCTGCTAGGGGTGTTGGTTCCTGACAACTCATAGCCACCCATTCTTTGGAGACTTGCCTTCCGTGAAATGTACAGATTGCTACGTCCCAGCCAGTGCCTGAGTGACACAGGGTTACAAAAGGCCCAACTTTGTCTCCAGGCGGAACCAACTCTGATGCAATTCACGGTCCAGCGCTCCCTGTGGGATCAGGCAAACACTTGTCTCTGGCTGAGCACCCAGCTTTGCTGAGACTCTTCTCTGCCCTCTGCTGCTGCCCTCATTCCACTTCACCTCCAAGCACTGCCCCAATTAATCATATCCACAAGAATTCCCACCATGGGCCCTGCTTCCAGGAAAACTGAGACATAAGCCACTTGCAGCTCCCAAAAGGACATGATTTTATCACTTTTACTATTTTGCAGCAGGGTCTCATGACCAGCGTTTAATACTCAAGACAATCCATTGAGACTCGGGCTTTTTTATTGCACTCATTTAAACATGGGGAAACTGAGACTGTGTATTGATGCTAGAACCAAAATTCAATCTCAGGTCCTTCTGATGCTACCTCAGAACCTACCCACCAGCTGAGAAGGAAAGAGGAACATGGGAGACAGTCGGAGTCTTGTCCCCTCAAGGGGCAGGGCTTGGGTGAGCACTGGGAGTCCCGTCTCAAGCTGGCCCTCCCTGGATTCTCTCTGCAGCCAGCCCTCCTTTACCAAACCCCAGCTGGGGACCTCGACAAATTCATCAGTGAATTTCTCCAGCCCAACCACCAGTTCCTGGCCCAGGTGAACAAGGCTGTTGATACCATCTGTTCATTTTTGAAGGAAAACTGCTTCCGGAATTCTCCCATCAAAGTGATCAAGGTGGTCAAGGTGAGTCCTCAGAGAGCTGTAGGCAAGCAATGTCCTGCAAGCTGGTGATCTCTCCCAGCCCAGGGCCAGGCCTGACCCACTTCCACCCTGGTAGCAACCAGCAAAAAGCCAGGCATAGAGAAAGAGCCAGAAAGTGATCATGGGGGATTGGCAGAGAGAGGGCCCAGATATGTCCAACAAGTCTTTTTTGGTTGCTGGTGACACCCAACTCAAAAGAGGCAGCAAAGGAATGTATTGACTGATACAACTGGGAAGTCTGGGGGTAGGGCTGCTTACAGGCATAGCTAGATACAGGAGACCAGGCAGCATCATCAGGACTCAGTTTTTCTCTCCAGTTCTTGGTTTTGCTTTTTAATGTCTTGGATAGGCCCTTAACATATGGTGGTCTTTGGCAGCTTTAAGCTTCCAGAAAGGGGAATTTGTTTTTTCTTAAAATTCAAATAAAAGTCTTGGAATTGAGTCTCATTGGCCTGCCTTGGGTAACCTACCAACCCCCAAACTAATTATTGGGGCCAGGGAGACATGATGCTCTGGCTGGCCAAGACCGGGTCACACGGTGAAGTGGCCCCCGCCTAGACCTCATGGGCTGAGTGTGGGGTAGGGGTGGTCCCTCCATAGAACACCAGGATGCTGATCCCAGGTGGAGAGGACACTGGGGGTGTACAAAAGGTCACACTGTCCACGGCACTGGATACAGCCTTAGTCCACAGTTGGAGAGACAAGTGAGACCCCGATCGGCTCAGAAAGAGTGTTAACATAAAGGCAACCAGTGAACAGTGCCAGGGATGCTGGTTTGCTGTGTGACCATAGGCATGTACCTTCCCTTCTCTGATCCTCACCTTCCTGATTTCTAACACTTGAGGAGAGTGGCTTGGCTCACTGGTTCTCAACCCTGGCTTCCCTGGCTTGACTTTGGAATCACAGTTTTTAAAAGATATGCTGATGCCCAAGCCCCAACCCAGGAAAACTTAAATCACAGTCCTGTGGGGTGGGAGCCAGCCGTTGGTCATTTGTAAAAGCCTTCCAGGTGCAGACAGGCTTGGGAGCTTCAGGGCCAAAAAAACAACCAACAAACAAAACACTTCTCAAATCCTCTCCAGTCACAAAACATGATGGAGTGAGAAATTTTGCATTTGTTGAAGGGTTTAAACTTACCTCTTGCACGCTTCTTTTTCTTACAGTCATACCAGATTAAAGATGTAACAGAGAGGTTAGGTGACTTGTCAAAGATCACACAGTAGGTTTTCTAACTCATAGTCCAGAACCCACAGGCAAAAGAATGCCAAGCCATGCTTCAAGGGTTGAGCCACCTGCCATGTCCTCTCCAGGGTGGCTCTTCAGCCAAAGGCACAGCTCTGCAAGGCCGCTCAGACGCCGACCTCGTGGTGTTCCTCAGCTGCTTCAGCCAGTTCACTGAGCAGGGAAACAAGCGGGCTGAGATTATATCCGAAATCCGAGCCCAGCTGGAGGCATGTCAACGGGAGCGGCAGTTCGAGGTCAAGTTTGAAGTCTCCAAATGGGAGAATCCCCGTGTGCTGAGCTTCTCACTGACATCCCAGACGATGCTGGACCAGAGTGTGGACTTTGACGTGCTGCCAGCCTTTGACGCCCTAGGTGAGGTGCCCTGGCATAGACCTGAGAGGGGAAAATACAGAGGCAGGTCCGCCATGTGCCGTTGTAGAGGTTGCACAGTGCACAACCAGGCCACATCTGTTCGCATCATTGCAGGCACTGTAGTTGTGTATGTTCATTACAACTTTCCTGCAAAGTATCTAAAGAAGAAAGCACCTTTTTCTAATTTGCACAAGCACTCTGTGGGCTAACAGTGGCCTCAAGCTGGGTTCTAGTCCCAGCAATTCCACCCAATATGCTGGATGACCTTGAACAAGGGACTTCCCCATCCTGAGCCCCAGTGTCGTTATCTCACATCTGACAGTAAGGACACTGATGTTTCTTGCACATTCCAAGCTTTGAGTGGTTTGTGTGCCATCCACCTCCTCCACCTGCTGCAGATCTATTCGTTCAGTTCATTCAATACGTGCATCTACTCTGTGCCCAGTGCTCTTCCAGGCACTAGAAATAAAGCCTTGAACAAAATAGACACAACTCTCTTCATATCTCTTCAATTCTCAGTTTGGTTAGCAGTTTTCAGAGTGAGAAAATCCCTTGTATCTGAATTTATTTAGTTTCTGAGTTTGAGGGAGCAGGTAGCCAAGGGAGGGATTCATGCAGAATTTTGTTTTAAGAGACAGGGTCTTACTTTATCACCCAGCCTGGAGTGCAGTGGCGTGATCATGACTCAATGCAGCCTCGAACTCCTGGGCTCAAGTGATCCTCCCGCCCCAGCCTCCTGAGAAGCTGGGACTGCAGGTGCATACCACTACGCCTGGTTAATTTATAGAATTTTTTGTAGAGATGGAGATCTCACTATGTTGCCCAGGCTGATCTGAAACTCCTGGCTTCATATGATCCTCCTGCAGTGGCCTTCCAGAGTGCTGGGATTACAGACGTAAGCCACTGCACCCAGCCCAGAAATTTGTCTGAATCTATTCAGTTCCTCAGTTCAGAGAGCGAGAATTTGGATATTAAGGAATGCCTTTAAGTGCAATGTAACTAGAATGGTGATGGCAACTCCATACGTAGCTCTGTTACCTGCGGGAGGTTGTAAGACTGAGGCCTGCCCTCCCCCAGTTAGAAAGAAAGATAAGCAAGTATTAGAGAGGTGTTAAAGAAAGACTAGCTCCAAGCTGAGACTTTTTCCAAGATAGGTAAAGAGATGGTTTGAAAGGGAGCAGAAAAGGGAGTAAGACTGTCACCAGGGATTTAACGTGGGTCATGCCACATCTGTGTTCCACCTAAAAACACCCTGTGGCCTCCCAGTGGATCCCAGACCACCCTTAGGAAAACACCCAAGAGGTAGGAGATCTCAGAAGTCCTTTCTAAGTTGGCCCCATTGGGACACCGTGGGAACCAGAGTGATGGTAACCGTCTCCCCACCTCCAGGCCAGCTGGTCTCTGGCTCCAGGCCCAGCTCTCAAGTGTACATCGACCTCATCCACAGCTACAGCAATGCAGGCGAGTACTCCGCCTGCTTCACAGAGCTACAACGGGACTTCATCATCTCTCGCCCTACCAAGCTGAAGAGCCTGATCCGTCTGGTGAAGCACTGGTACCAACAGGTTCGGCACATGGATGGGCCACCTTCTCCAGCAGCCCTAGGCTCTGCCTCTGGAGCACTTTCCTGGGAGGAGGCAAGGCCCAGCCCTGGCCAGGAACCTGGGTTGGGGGAGCAGAGCAGAAAGAGTGCTATATCTCAGCTGTGGGACCTTAGTTTTCTTATCTGTAAGATGGGGGTGATAAAACTGTGTTGTGGGATATGATGGGATAATGCATAGCAAGGCATCTGGCACATGTAGTGCTCAATAAGAGTTTTGGGGTTGCTTTGCCAAGTCCAGAATAGTCCCTTCTGTACCTCATCAGTGCCAGTATAAACCAACACATCTTTCTCCTCGTTCTCCAGTGTCACAAGATCTCCGAGGGGAGAGGCTCCCTACCCCCAAAGCACGGGCTGGAACTCCTGACTGTGTACGCCTGGGAGCAGGGCGGGAAGGACTCCCAGTTCAACATGGCTGAGGGCTTCCGCACGGTCCTGGAGCTGGTCACCCAGTATCGCCAGCTCTGTATCTACTGGACCATCAACTACAACACCGAGGACAAGACTGTCGGAGACTTCCTGAAACAGCAGCTTCAGAAGCCCAGGTTCGGGTCTACCCCCAATGTTCCAGAATTTCAGACCTGGGATCACTCACTCTCCCCACTTTCTAGATTGCAGAGCAGAGATGGGAAAACCCTCTTCCTAGAACTGATTCCTTTCTAGAAGTTATATTCTTAGCACCTGAGGGACAAGCAGTCAATTTTCTGGTCACCCAGGAATAGGGTTGCCAGATAAAATGCAAGACCCCAAGTTAAATTTGAGTTTCAGATAAACAGTGAATAACTTCTTAGTGTAAGTATGCCCAATGCCATATTTGAGACATAATTATGCTTAAAAATTATTCACTGTTTATCTGAAAGTCAAATTTTACTGGGCATCCTGGTTTGGTTGTTGTTGTTGTTTGTCTGTTTATTTTTATCGCCTAGGCTGGAGTGCAATGGTGTGATCTTAGCTCACTGCAACCTCCGCCTCCCGGGTTCGAGCAATTCTTCTTCCTCAGCCTCCTGAGTAGCTGGGACCACAGGCACACGCCACTATGGCCAGTTAATTTTTGTATTTTTAGTAGAGACAGGGGTTTCACCATGTTGGCCAGGCTGGTCTCGAACTCCTGGCCTCAAGTGACCTGCCCGCCTTGGCCTCCCAAAGTTCCAGGATTACAGGCATGAGCCACTGTGCCCAGCCTTGTATTTGTATTTGTTAAATCTGACCACCCTACCTATGAACCCACCCAGGTGCCATAAGCATGTTTCATTCTTTGGGATTTTGCCTACCTCGGAAATGGGTACAGAGGTAACAGAGATGCTTTTGCAAACTCAGGGTGCATCTCCAGTCAGTGGGTAGTGGCTACTTAGAATGATGTGTTGAAAAAGCTTCTGAGGTTGTGATTTGACGCAGCTGGAAACAGCAGGCTAACCAACTAGTGGTGTCCGAAGGTTGAGCATCCCAAATGCAAAAATTCAAAATCTGAAAATGGCCCAGAATTTGAAGCTTTTTGATCATCAAAAAAATGCTCAAGGAAAATGGTCATTGGAGCATTTTGGATTTTCATATTAGGGATTTTTAACTGGTAAGCAAAGAGTCCAACATCTGAAAAAATTTGAAATCCAAAACACTTCTGGTCGCAAGCATTTCAGATAAGAGATACTCAACCTGTATCATGGATGGAGGAAGGGAAAGTAGTGGAACCAGTGCTGTGATTGATTAACAATGCCTCCCCTGAATAAGGAAGGGGTAAGCGGTAGCACTGTGGTTGGTTAGTAATGTTTGCCTGAATACAGAATGGCAAAGTGGCCATGTGTGTCTTATTTTCTATACCTGCCCTGTAGTGTGTGCTGGGAGCGCTGAGGAATCTCTGAGCCTGGCCCTAGCCCCTGCAAACTGTTAGGTGAAAAGGGAAAATAGTCCAATCGGTGCCACAGGTGGACACCGAGATGTTGCCAGGAATAAGACTGACCCTGGGTGGGAATTACAGGCCTATCATCCTGGATCCAGCTGACCCGACAGGCAACCTGGGCCACAGTGCCCGCTGGGACCTGCTGGCCAGGGAAGCTGCAGCCTGCATGTCTGCCCTGTGCTGCGTAGGATGGAATGGCATCCCCATCCAGCCATGGCCAGTGAAGGTAAGAGATCTGTGGTGTCAAAGGAAGTACCCTTTGCGGGTAAGTGGGGAGCATGGCCAGGGGAGGGACATGACTCCTCCTAAATGGGCAGGACCCAGTGATGGCCCCAGGTGTGCCCCTGTGCTTCCATTTTCCCATCTGGCTATGTGGTCTCAGCTTCTGCAGAAAGGATGGGGTTACCAACATCTCCTATAATACTTCCCTAGGCTGCTGTGTGAAGTCAAGAAAATCAGTGGTCCTACTGGATGAAGAGAAGATGGACACCAGCCCTCAGCATAAGGAAATTCAGGGTCCCCTGCCAGATGAGAGAGAGTGTGTGTGTGTGTGTGTGTGTGTGTACACATGTGTGCATGTGTGTATTTCAGTGAATCTGCTCTCCCAGCTCACACACTCCCCTGCTTCCCATGACTTGCACACTAGGATCCAGACTCCATGGTTTGACACCAGCCTGCATTTGCAGCTTCTCTATCACTGCCATGACTCTATCCTGCTTCCCACGACCACTGCTGCTTCCCACCCAGCTGAGAATGCCCCCTCCTCCCTGACTCTCCCTCCCTAATCTGCCCATGCAAATTAGCTCACATCCTTCCTCCCGCTACAATCCAACCCTTCGTCCCACTGGCCTCTCCTTCTTCCCAAATCTAAATACTTTATATAGGGATGGCAGAGAGTTTCCATCTCATTTGTCTGCCACAGCCATTTGGTACTGGCTACCTGGAGCCTTATCTTCTGAAGGGTTTTAAAGAATGGCCAATTAGCTGAGAAGAATTATCTAATCAATTAGTGATGACTGCCATGGATGCAGTAGAGGAAAGTGGTGGTACAAGTGCCATGATTGATTAGCAATGTCTGCACTGGATGCAGAAAAGAGAAGGTGCTCATAGATTTACAGTGTATGTCTGGGCTATTGAGGAGCCCTCTGAGCTCAGTTGCTAGCAGGAGAGTATGCCCATATTGGCTTACTTTGTCTGCCACAGACACAGACAGAGGGAGCTGGGACATGCATGCTATGGGGACCCTCTTATTGGACAACTAATTGGATACCTCTTCATGGGAGGCCTCCTTTTCTTCACCTGTTATGCTGCACTCCTCCCTAGTTTACACATCTTGATGCTGTGGCTCAGTTTGCCTTCTTGAATTTTTATTGGGTTCCTGTTTTCTCTCCTAACATGCTGAGATTCTGCATCCCCAGAGCCTAAACCTGAGCCAGTGGCCAAACAACCATGCTCAACCTTTTTCTCTCTGCCCTCCAGAGCAAGGCCCACCAGGTCCATCCAGGAGGCTCTCCTCACCTCAAGTCCAACAACAGTGTCCACACTAGTGAAGGTTCAGCCCAGAAAACAGAAAGCACTCCAGGAATCTTAGGCAGAAAAGGATTTTACCTAAATCACTGGAAAGGCTGGAGGAGCAGAAGGCAGAGGTCACCACTGTAGCCGAATCAGAGGTCAGAGAGCCGCCACTGCTGCTGCTAATGCCACCACTGCTCCTGCCATCACTGCCTCACATGCACAAAACTGGAGTCGAAACCTAGGTTAGATTCCTGCAACCACAAACATCCATCAGGGATGGCCAGCTGCCAGAGCTGCGGGAAGACAGATCCCACCACCCTTTCTTAGCAGAATCTAAACTACAGCCAGAACTCTGGCTGCAGAGGAGTCTGAGACATGTATGATTGGGTTCCAAGTGCCAAGGGGTGGAGTCCCCAGCAGATGCATCCTGGCCGTCTGTTGGGTGGATGAGGGAGTGGGTCTGTCTCAGAGGAAGGAACAGGAAACAAAGAAAGGAAGCCACTGAACATCCCTTCTCTGCCCCACAGGAGTGTCTTAGACAGCCTGACTCTCAACAAACCACTGTTAAAACTTACCTGCTAAGAATGCTAGATTGAATGGCATGGAAAGAGCCTTCCCTGATTATTGTCATTCTTGGAGAGAGGAGAGCGACCAAGGGCAGCTCCTCTGATTCACCTAGAACCTGTTCTCTGCCCTGTTTGGCTCAGCCTACAGAGATTAGAGTAGGAGAAGGGACAGAGGACAGGGCTTCTACTACCTGTGCCATATCGACGGCCTCCATCCCTGTCCCCCGTCTTGGTGCTGAACCAATGCTAAGGGCACCTTCTTAGACTCACCTCATCCATACTGCCTAGTAATCCAAGGCTAGAACTCTCAGGACCCCAACCTCTGCCTCTTGGATTGGCCCTGGCTGCTGCCACACACACATCTAAGAGCTCAAGGCCAGCTCTAGTGGGCAGCAGCGACCTGCTCTGCCAAGTTGTCCAGCAGCAGAGTGGCCCTGGCCTGGGCATCGCAAGCCAGTGATGCTCCTGAGTAGACCAGGTGGCCGTTGGGTGCCTTCCATTCCCACCACACAGACTCTGGGCCTCCCCGTAAAATGGCTCCAGACGTAGGGTAATTATGAGATGGTGGGAACCAGGGCAGCTCAGGTGCATGATACAAGGAGTGGTTGTCATCTAGGCAGGGCAGAGAGGAGGCCTTGCTTCTTTGAAAAGGGGTGTAGTTCATTCCAGGCCCTCAGTCTTTGTCAATGGCCACCCTGACGTTGGCATATTGGCCCACTGTACCTTTTGGGGGCTTCCCGGTCTAGCCACACCCTTGGATAGAAAGACTTGACTGCATAAAGGTGTCAATTCTCCCTGAGTTGATTGATAGACTTAATTGTCACCCTAAAAACACCCACATATGCTTTTCTATGGAACCAGATAAGTTGACACTAAAGTTCTTATGGAAAAACACACACACAATAGCTAGGAAAACACAGGAAAAGAAGAGTGCTGAGCAGGGCCTAGTCTTAGCCAACATTAAAACATACTATGAAGCCTCTGACATTTAAACAGCATAGCGCTGGTACATAAATAAACAGACCAGTGCGTTGGGTGACTCTTTCCAAGACTCTGGGGAAGAAAGTAATAAAAAGCTAAATGCAATCAATCAGCAATTGAAAGCTAAGTGAAAGAGCCAGAGGGCCTCCTTGGTGGTGAAAGAGGCTTGCATTTCTTGCAGCCAGAAGGCAGAGAAAGTGAAGATCAAGTCCAGAACCGAATCCTAAGAAATGCAGGACTCCAAAGAAATTGGTGTGTGCATGTGTGTGTTTAATTTTTAAAAAGTTTTTATTGAGATATAAGTCAATACCATAAAGCTCTCACCCTTTTAAAGTGTACAATTCAGTGGTGTGAGTATATTTGTAAGATTTATACTTAGTGATTTCATAAAACTTATATTCAACATATTCATAACTAGAGCCATATCACAGATGCATTCATCATAGTAATTCCAGACATTTTCATCACCCTAAAAGGAAACTCTGAAACCCATTAGCAGTCATTCCCCATTCCTCCAACCCATTCTCTCCCTAATCCCTAGAAACCGCCAATCTACTATGTATCTCATCTATTGCAAACATTTCATATAAATGGCATCATACAATATGTGGCCTTTTGTGTCTGGCTTCTTTAACTTAACATGTTTTCAAGATTCATTCATGTTCTAGTATATGCTGGTGTTTCGTTCCTTTTTACTACCGAATGAGGTTTCCACTGCATAAATGGACTACATTTTGTTTATCCGTCTTCCATGGATAGGTATTTGGATATTCTCCACTTTTTTGTTATTTTGCTGCATTTTTTTGCTATTATGACTAATAGCTGCTATGGACACTCTTGTATGAGATTTTGTGCGGGCATATGTTTTCATTTTTCTTAGGTATAAAAGGCAGTCCGCAATTGATGACACCATAATAAGCCAAGGAGCATCTGTGTGCTGTATTAATCAGAGTTCTCCAGAGAAACGGCGCCATTAGAATAGAGAGAGATATATAGAAAGAGATTTATCATGAAGGTTTGACTTGTGTGATTATGGAGTCTGAAAAGTTCTGTGATCCACCATCTGCAAGCTGGAGACTCGGGAAGGCCAGTGGTTGTAGTTTCAGACCAATTCAGAAGGCTGAGAACCAGGAGATTGCTGGAATAAGTCCCAATCCAAGTCTGAAAGCCTAAGAACCAGGAGCATCAATATCCAAGGACAGGAGAAGACAGATGCCTCAGCTCACACAGGGAGAAAAAAATTGCTGTTCCTTTTTTTATTCTATTCAGGCCTCCAGTGGATTGGAAAATGCGCACTCACCCTGGTGAGGGCTGTCTTCTCTGCTCAGTCTACAGATTCAAATACTAATCTCTTCCAGGAACATGCTCACAGACACATCCACAAATAACATTTTACCAGCCATCTGGGCATCCCTTAACCCCGTCCAGTAGACACATAAAATTAACCCTCATGTATACCTAGGAGTGGAATTTCTGTATCACGTGGTAACTCTTATGTTTAGCCATTTGAGAACTGCCAGACTGTTTTCCACAGTGGCTGCACCATTTATACACACCCACCCCTGGCAGTGAATGAAAGTTCCAGTTTCTCTGTATCCTTGCCAACACTCATTGATCATGTAGATTATAGCCATCCTAGTGGGTAGATGAGAAAGTGATGATATGCTGTCAAAATAATCAGGTCTGCTCAATGTGGTCAGGACCCTACATGGTAAAAAAGAATAGGGCCTTGACACATAGAATGGGGACATTCAGGTTGATGCCACTGAGAATCTTTTTTTTGTTTTGTTTTTTTGAGACAGTGTCTTGCTCTGTCACCCAGGCTGGAGTACAGTGGCACAATCTCGGCTCACTGCACCCTCCACTTCCCAGGTTCAAGTGGTTCTCCTGCCTCAGCCTCCTGAGTAGCTGGGACTACAGGCACATGCCACCACGCCTGACTAATTTTTGTATTATTAGTAGAGACAGGGTTTCACCATGTTGACCAGGCTGGTCTTGAACTCCTGACCTCAAGTGATCTGCCCACCTCAGCCTCCCATAGTGCTGGGATTACAGGCAAGAGCCACCACCCCGGTCCCACTGAGAATCTTGAATCCCCAGATTCCTCTGACTCCTAAGAGCTGTAGAAGTGACCCATCCATCCCTCCCTGTTAAGAGCTAACCCTCCTCCCTTGCTTGGAAACCCTACAGAGGCATCTCATCCACAAGATGTTTGTCCCTATGCCCACCTCCTCTCCTGCCCACAAGGGTTGTGACTAGGCTTAAATTCCAGCACAAACCAGCCAGGGATGTGATGGGCCTCATAGGGGAGGAAAGGGCCTATATCCCAAAGTAGCTGGAGGGCCAAGCCAGCATGACCAGCAGAAGTCGGGTGAGTATGTGCAGGAGTGGACCTTGAGGGTACTCAATCAAGGGGCTGTAGTGTGAGGTCAGATAAGAAAGGGTTTATTGATTCGGAAGTCTTTTGGAAGTTCAGGGCTGCACACCCTGGCAAGGACTCCAGGAGAAGGTGTAAACTTGCTGCCAGGAGGGCTCCTAGAAGAGGAGAAAAAGTAGGAGGTCATGCTAAGTGAGATCCAAATGCCAGAATTGCAGGGGAGATGGTGGCAGATGGGATGAAAGGTCAGGGAAGTGAGAATGCTTGGGAAGGCTGCATAAGACCCAGGGAACCAAGATTCCCCTTTACCAAGGCCACAAGGAGTGGACCAAGAAGAGGACACCAGCCAGCATCACAGAGAAGCTCAGAGAGCCTCTTCTGCAAGAGATGCCATCACAGGATGGTGGGTGAGGACCCTTGGGAGCTAGGCTCACTGATAGCAAAGGGGATGGTGGCACCCTGGAGTAACAGAGGCCAGGAGATAGCACCCGTTAGGGGACGCAGTCCTCACCATGAGTGATAGGGCCCAGGACTGGCCAGGAGGGCCTGGCCTACAGAACATGGAGATGACCCTTAAATCTTGGTGTCCATAGGGACAGACTGGATGGGCCACAAGCAGGGAATTACTCAACTTACACCATTAAAATACCTCAAGAATGAACACCGAGGAAACTTCCCCCAGTAAAAACATCACCATTGGCCGGGCACGGTTGCTCACGCCTGTAATCCCAGCACTTTGGGAGGCTGAGGCGGGTGGATCACAAGGTCAGGAGATCGAGACCATCCTGGCTAACACGGTGAAACCCCGTTTCTACTAAAAAAAAATACAAAAAATTAGCCGGG
>NW_012121709.1:1100437-1132414 GCF_000951035.1 Colobus angolensis palliatus
TTATTATATATGTTATAAGAGATGATGGCATTGCATCAATGCTAAAATTCTGAATTGGACCATTGTTCTATACTTCTGTAACACAATATTCTTGTTCTTAAGGGATACAGGTTGAAGCATTTAGGAGTAAAGGGACATAAATCACGCAACATGGACTCAAATCGTTCAGGAATAAAAATACTCATGAAGGGCTGGGCATGGTGGCTCATGCCTGTAATCCCAGCACTTTGGGTTGCTGAGTTGGGAAGATCGCTTGAGGCCAGGAGTTCAAGCCCAGCCTGGGCAACATGGTGACATGTTGGTAGAAACCCCCGTTTCTACCAAAAAATTTTAAAAATTTAGCCAGGCATGGTGGTGCATGCCTATAGTCCCAGGTACTCAGAAGGCTGAAGTAGGAAGATTGCTTGAGCTTGGGAGGGGAAGGCTGCAGCGAGCTATAATCATGCCACTGCACTCCAGCCTGGGCGACAGAGCAAGACTCTGTCTCAAAAACAAAACAAAACAAAAACCTCCTAAAATGTATAAATAGCAAGAAAATGAGGGGCAAATGTGGTAAAAATATAATGGGTAAAAAGTCTAAGGAAGTTCTCTGTGTGCATCTTGTAAATTTTCTCAGCATTTCAAATTACTTCAAAATAAAGTGTTTTTTTAAAATAACAAATAAAGTACAGGCTTTGGGGTCAGGCAGTGTGTTAGTGTTAGAACCTAGCCTGACAACTTGCTGAGCAAATGTTTCCACCTCTCTGAGCCTCCATGTTCTCATTTGAAAAAGGAGCCTTAAGACTACTCCTGCCCAGCCTGCCTACCTCTGGGTGTTGCAGTAGAAGTTGGATAAGGGCAGGGAAGGCCCTTAATGAGCATGAGCATTAATTGAGGTTTTCCAGAACCCACAGGGTATGTATATTTATTTTGAGGTATTTATTTTAAGGAATTGGCTCATGTGAATGTGGAGGCTGGCAAATCCAAAATCGGCAGGGTAGACTGGCAGGTGGGAGACCCAGGAAGGAGTTGCTGCTGCAAGTGGAGGCCAAGGCAGTCTGCAGCAGAATTCCCTCTTCCTTGAGCGAGCTCAGTCTTTATTCTATTGAGGCCTTGAACTGATTGAATGAGGCCCCCACCACCTTACAGATGATAATCCGCTTTACTCAGAAAAAAAGTCTACCAATGTAAATGCTGACCTCATCTTAAAAAATACCTTCACAATAAGGTCTAGGACAATGTTTGACCAAATAGCTGGGTACCTGGGCTCAGCCAACTTGACATATAAAATTAACCATCCCAGCATGGAAGGGCCCCGGTCCCCCACCTGACATCTTGAAGATTTTTGCCTTCTCTGTGAATTATTCTTTCTGGGCCAAGGCAGCTGTCTGGGAGTTCTCTGTGAGTTTTGTTTCCAAAGCTCTGGGCACGGGAGTTGCGTGTCTCTCTCCTTTCTGGCTCACGCACTTGGGGCGTGTTTTCTTGCCCTTGAGGGACTGGGCAAGTGCCCCATGTGGTCCCACAGCTGTCCACAAGTGTGCTGAGAAACCGGACACACAGAGGCTCACGCACTTGGGGCGTGTTTTCTTGCCCTTGAGGGACTGGGCAAGTGCCCCATATGGTCCCACAGCTGTCCACAAGTGTGCTGAGAAACCGGACACACAGAGGCTCCCACCCGCTGACCACTCCGGGCTCTGTGTTTACACAGAAGCAGACCAAAACCTGAGTCTAGTTAGGTCCCTGCTTTGCTGTGTCCCTGAGCAAGTCAGTTTCCTCTCTGGATCTCTTTCTCCTCTGCTCCTCTCCCTGAATCTGAGTTCCCCGGTCACTGAGAACAGGGGGAAATGGACAGAGCCTCAAAAGATGACCTGTGCCCCCTGCTTCTAAGCACTTTGCAGGTATTATTTAATCATCAAGCTAATCCTATGAAAGAGCTGCTTACAGATGGGGCTTACACTTTCCCAGCTTACAGATGGGGAAATTGAGGCGCAAAGAGGGCAGGTCATGTTCCCAAGGACAGATTTCTAGCAGGTGTGAAGCCCTCATAATGGGGTTCTAGAGGCTGTTTGGTTAAGCTCAAGTTTTGGGGAGCCCCTGAAGGGCTGTTCACCATGCTACAGGGGACAGGAAAAGCCTCTGAGCTTGAGTCAGTTTTGGTTTCCCTGCTGGGGTGCAGGAGTCGGTAAACCCTGCTGTAAGGGGAGGGCGAAAGCCTCTGAGCTTAGGTTAGTTTTGGTTTCCCTGCTCCGGATGCAGGAGTTGGTAAACTCGCTGCAGGGGGCGGGGCAGAGCCTCTGAGCTTAAGTTAAGTTAGTTTTGATTTCCCTGCCCCGGATGCAGGAGTTGGTAGCTCGCTGCAGGGGCAGGGCAGAGCCTCTGAGCTTAAGTTAGTTTTGGTTTCCCTGCCCCGGATGCAGGAGTTGGTAGCTCGCTGCAGTAGGTGGAGAGAGGCCTCCAGACTTCAGTTTCTGTTTCCTGGCTCCGGGCAGCAGCAAGAATTCCTCTGCCTCCCATCCTGCCATTCATTGTCTTGCCGGCAGCCAGCTGAGAGCAATGGGAAATGGGGGGTCCCAGCTGTCCTCGGTGCCTGCTCAGAAGCTGGGCTGGTTTATCCAGGAATACCTGAAGCCCCACGAAGAGTGTCAGACAATGATCGACGACATGGTGAACATCATCTGTGATGTCCTGCAGGCACCCAAGCAGTTCCCCCTGGTGCAAGGAGTGGCCATTGTGAGTCCAGGGCTGAGGATGGGGCTATGGGAGGCAGGCGGCAAGGCCGAGCTACTGGGTGCTGGGCGCCTATTATGTGTGAAGCCCACACTTGGGTGGGATGTGGTGTAGGAGTTTCAGGCTCTGGAGCAAGCTCTTGCTCTAGAGCTGTGTGACACTGGGCAGGCTACCTAACCTCTCTGTGCCTCAGTCTCTGAATCTGTAAAATGGGGAGAGACATAGTACCCACTTCAGAGTATCGTAAGGCTTGAGCACATCACATTCTAGCAAGAGACTGGCACATAGTGCTCAGTGAACTCACTGTGATTACTCACTGCCTTTTCTTCTATCCTTTCCACAGTACAGAGGAGTAAACTTAGGGAGGCTAGAGACTTTGGTCAAACTATCCATGTTGCCTTCTGGTTTCTCCGCAGCAAGAAGGAGTGGCTTTCATCAGTTAGAAATATTTGGTTTTGGGGACACAAATCTCAGGACTGAGGCTGAAGATTCTGGACCTCTGGGGAGGAAGGGGGATTGGGGAGGTGCCAGGAGCCTAGAATTGGGGGCGTGGGGGTCCTCATGGCCCAATACTACCCTCTTACCCTCCTGCACTGCTGACGTCCCTTCTCTGCTGGTGCCACACTTTTTGGTCTCTACCCTTTGCACACACCAGCTAGTGCCGCAATAAAGAAATCTAGACATACGGTGTCCCCAGCCCTGGCCCACGTCAGGAAGCTAAGGCGAGTCTGGTTAACAGCTGTTGTCAGAACTGGGATTTTAAGCCTGGGTAATTGACTTGAGGGCATGCATGTTTAACCACTACGCTATCCTGCCTCTCAATAGTGTTAACATTTTTCCTCACTGAAGTAAAACGGAAAAACTGCCCAGATCAAAGTGTCCAGCTTGATAGGTAACCATAAACAAGGTAACTGTGTAGCCCCCACCCAGATCCAGAAACAAAACATTCTCAGCGCCCCAGAAGCCTGGGCCCCCAATCCAATCAATACCTCCAAACCCAAGTAGGCAATCTCCTGACCTCTAATAGCATAGACACGTTTTGCCTGTTTTTAAACTTTTCATGAATATAGGGTGACCAAATATCCCAGTTTGACCAAATATCCCAGTTTGGGGTGTTTCCTGGGATGTGGGACTTTTGGTGCCAAGACTGGGAATGTAAACCAGGATGCATGGGTGACCCCATATAAACGGCGTCATGGGCTCTGTGTGCTTTGGTGCATGGTTTCTCTGTCCGAAGAGGTTTATGAAATTTATGTTGTGGAGTGCAGTTGTTTATCTTTTCATTGTTGTGTCAATTCCATTGTGTGACTATACCACATCTGTCCATTCTACTGTTTTTTCTTTTTACATAATTGTACATATTTATATGGGGTACATGTGATAGTGAACACATGGATACAATGTGAAATGATCAAGTCAGGGTAGTTAGGATATCCGTCCTCTCAAACATTTATCATTTCTTTGTGTTGAGAACAGTTCAGATCTTCTCTTCTAGCTATTTTGAAATAGATAATAAATTATTGTTAACTATAGTCACCCCATTGTGCTATCAAACACTAGAATTTATTCCTTCTATCTAACTGTATGTTTGTATCCATTAACCAACTTCTCTTCATTTCCTTCTGCACTCCCCAGCCTCTGGTAACTATGATCCTACTCTCTACCTCCATGAGATCAACTTTTTTTTAACTTCTACATAAGCACACGCAATAATTGTCTTTCTATGCCTGACTTATTTAACATAATGACCTATAGTTCCATCCACATTGCTGCAAATGACAGAATTCCATTCTTTTTGTGTCTGAATAGTATTCTACCGTGTATATATATTACATTGTCTTTATCCATTCATCCGCTGATGGATACGTTGGTTGATTCTGTATCTTGGCTTTTGTGAATAGTACTGCAATAAACATGGGGGTACAGTTATCCCTTTTTTTGGGTAAATACCTAGTAGTGGGATTGCTGGATCGAATGGTAATGCCATTTTTAGTTTTTGAGAAACCTCCGTACTGTTTTCCATAATGACTGTCCTAATTTAAATTCCCACCAACAGTGTGTAAGATTCCCTTTACTCCAAATTATTGCTAGCATTTGTTATTTTTTGTCTTTTTGATAATAGCTATTCTAACTGGGGTGATATGATATCTCATTGTGGTTTTGATTTGCATTTTCCTAATGATTAGTGATGTCAAGCATTTTTTTCACATACCCATTGACCATTTTGTATGTCTTCTTTTGAGAAATGTCTATTTAGTTCCTTTGCCTGCTTTTTAAATGGGATGGGTTGTTTTCTTTGCTGTTGAGTTGTTCAAGTTCCTTGTATATTCTGGATATTAAACCCTTTTTGGAAAAATAGTTTCCAAATATTTTCTCCCATTCTACAGTTTGTCTTTTCAGTCTTGATTGTTCCCTTTGCCATGCAGAAGCTTTTCCATTTAATATAGTCCCAATTGTCTATTTTTGTTTCTGTTGCTTGTGCTTTTGAAGTCTTAGCCACAAAATATTTGCATAGACCAATATCCTGAAGCATTACTCTTCTGCTTTATTCTATTAGTTTTATTGTTTCAGGCCTTACATTTAACTCTTTAATCCATTTTTTAGTTAATTTTTTATAAGATGAGAGATGGGGGCCTCATTTCATTCGTCTGCATGTGGATATCCAGTTTTCCCAACACCATTTATTGAAGAGAGTATCCTTTCCCCCAATGGTGCTTTCTCAATCAGTTGACTGTAAATATGTGGCTTTGTTTCTGGGTTCTCTATTCTGTTTCTTTTGGTCTATATGTCTGTTTTTATACCAATCCCATGCTGCTTTGGTTACTATAGCTTCATAGTATATTTTGAAGTCATGTAGTGTGACGCCTCTAGCTTTGTTCTTTTTCCTCAGTATTCTTTCGGCTATTTGAGATATTTTGTGTTTCCATACAAATTTTAGGATTGTTTTTTCTATTTCTGTGGTATTTATAACGATTGCATTGATTCTGTAGATTGCTTTGGATAGTATGGCTATTTTAACAATATTAATTCTTCCAATCCATGAGCATGGGATGTCTTTCCATTTGCTTGTGTCATCTTCAGTTTCTTTTATCAGTATTTTGTAGTTTTCATTGTAGAGATCTTTCACCTCCTTGGTTAAATGTATTCCTAGCTATTTTTTGTTAAATACTATAAATAAGATGCTTTCTTGATTTTTTTTTTAAGCTAGTTCATTATTGATGTGTAGAATATGTTGATATTTTGGTATGCTGGAATGGTGTGTTGATTTTGGTATTTTGATTTTGTATCCTGCAACTTAACCAAATTTATCAGTTCTAAGAGGTTTTCTTGGTGGAGTCTTTAGGTTTTACTGTATAGAAGATCATGTGGTATGCAAAGAGGGGCAATTTGACTTTTTCTTTTCCTATTTAGATGCCTTTTATTTCTTTATCTTGTGTGATTGCTTTGGCTAGGACTTCCAGGATAGATGTGAAAGCCTTTCTCAATTCAGTATGATGTTAACTGTGGGTTTGTCATATATGGACTTTATTATGTTGCGGTATGTTCCTTACATGCCTAATTTGTCGAGGGTTTTTAGCATAAAGGGATGTTGAATTTTACCAAATGTTCTTCTACATCTACTGGGATAATTACATGATTTTTCCTTCATTCTGTTGATGTGATGTGCAAATGTTCAACATTTGTTGACTTGCTCATGTTGAACCATCCTTGCATCCCTGGGATAAATCCCACTTGATCATGTGTTATCTTTTTGGTGTGCTATTGGATTTGGTTTGCTAGTATTTTGTTGAAGGTTTTTGTGTCTATGTTCATCAGGGATATTGGCCTGTAGTTTTCTTTTTTGTTGTGTCTTTGGTCTGGTTTTGGTATCAGGGTAATGCTGACTTCATAGAAGGAGTGAGGAATAATTCCCCAATTTTTTTGGAATAGTTTGAGAAGAATTGGTGTTAATTCTTCTTTATAAGTTTGGTAGAATTCAGCAGTAGAGCCATCTGGTCCTGGGCTATTCTTTGTTGAGGAACTTTTTGTTACTGATTCAATCTCCTCACTCTATTGGTCTGTTCAGGTTTTCTGTTTCTTCCTGGATCAATCTTAGTAGGTTGTATGTGTTCAGGAATTTATCCATTTCCTCCAGGCTTTCCAATTTATTCACATATAGTTGTTCATGATAGTCTCTAATGATCCCTTGTATTTCTGTGGTATCAATTGTAATGTCTCCTTTTTATATCCCTGATTTTATTTACTTGGGTCTTCTCTCTTTTTTTAGTGTACTTAGTCTAAGTAGTGGTTCATCCATTTTGTTTATGCTTTTAAGAAACCGACTTTTCATTTTGTTAATTTTTAGCCTCTATTATGTTTAGTTCTATTTTGATTTTTATTATTTCTTTTCTTCTGCTAATTTTAGGTTTGGTTTATTCTTGCTTTTTCTGTTTGTTTTTGAGATGGATTTTTGCTTTTGTTGCCCAGGCTGGAGTGCAATGATGCGACCTCCGCTCACTGCAACCTCTGCCCCTGGGTTCAAGTGATCTCCTGCCTCAGCCTCCTAAGTAGTTGGGATTACAGGCATGCACCACCACACCCAGCTAATTTTGCATTTTTAGTAGAGACGGGGTTTCACTATGTTGGTCAGGCTGGTCTCGAACTCCTGACCTCAGGTGATCCACCTGCCTCAGCCTCCCAAAGTGCTGGAATTTCAAATGCGAGCCATATGCCTGGCCTTTTGCTTTTCTAATTCCTTGAGATGAACTGTTAGGTTGTTTATTTGAAATTGTTCTACTTTTTTTATGTAAGCATGTATTGCTTCAAACTTTGCTGTATCCCTTAGGTTTTGGTATGTTGTGTTTCCATTTTCATTTGTTTCCAGAAATTTTTTGATTTCCTTTTAAATTTCTTAATCAGCCCAGTGGTTGTCCAGGAGCATGTTGTTTAATTTTCATGTATTTGTACAATTTCCAAAGTTCCTCTTGTTCCACTGTGGTCTATATCCATTGTGGTAAGTATCCATTAAGATACTTGACAGTATTTCAATTTTTAAAAATTTGTTGAGCCTTGTTTTATGATCTACCATAGGGTCTATCCTGGAGAACATTCCCTGTGCTAATAAGAATGTGTATTCTGTAGCTGATTAAATAATCTGTAAACATTCATTAGGTCCATTTGGACTATAATGCAGACTAAGTCCAGTATTTCTTTGTTGATTTTCTGTCTACGTGATCTGTCCAATACCAAAAGTGAGATGAACTTCCCAGCGATTATTGTATTGAAAGCCTCTCTCTCTCTCTCTCTCTCTCTCTCTCTGTTTAGTTCTAATATTTGCTTTACATATCTCAGTGCTCCACTGTTGGGCGTATATATGTCTGTATACATATATACACATGCTTATATCCTCTGGCTGGCTGAATTGATCTCTTGATCATTAATTATAAAATGACCTTCTTTGTCTCTTTTTATGTTTTTGACTTAAAGTCTACTTTGTCTGATATAAGTATAGCTACTCCTGCACACTTTTGGTTTCCATTTGCATGGAATATTTTTTTCATTCCTTCACATTCAGTCCACATGTACCTTCACATATGCAGTGAGTTTCTTGGAGGTAGCATATAGTTGGACCTTATTTTTTATCCATTCAGCTTGTCTATATCTTTTAACTGGAGAATTTAAACTGTTGTTTAATTCAGGGTTGTAATTGATAGTAACAACTCACTCCTGTCACTTTGTATTTGTTTTGATTGTTTTGTACATTCTTTGTTCTTTTCTTTCTCTTTATTGCCTACCTTTCCAATTGTTGGGGGGTTTGTAATGATAACATTTGACTCCTTTCTCTTTGTCATTTGTGTATCTGCTCTACCAGTGAGTTTTACACTTTTGGGTGTTTTCATGATGGTAGACATCATCCCTTTGCTTCCAGATGTAATGCTTTCTTAAGCATTTTCTGTAGAACTAGTCTAGTGGTGATGAATTCCCTCTGTTTTTGCTTGTCTGAGAAAGGCTTTATTTCTCCTTGATTTTTGAAGGATAGCTTTGCTGGGTATAGTATTCTTGTCTGAAAGGGTTTCTTTTTTCAGCACTTTGAGTATCTCATCCTATTCTCTTCTGACCTGTAAGGTTTCTGCTCAGAAATCTGCTCTTAGTCTGAGGAGGATTCCCTTATATGTAACTTTATACTTTTCTCTTGCTATTTTCAGAATTCTATCTTTGTCTTTGACTTTTGACAGTTCGACTATAATATGCCTGGAGAAGACCTTTTTGGGTAGAATCTATTTGAGAATCTTTGAGCTTCCTGTATCTGGGTGCCTAAATCTCTTGTAAGACATGGAAAGTTTTCAGCAATTACTTCATTAAATAGATTTTCTATGCCTTTGCCCATCTCTTCTCCTAGGTCTTTCTAAATTTAAATATTTGATTGCTTTATGATTACCAATATGGCACATAGACTTTCTTCACTCATTTTCATTTCTTTTTCTCACCTTTTGTCTGGCTGGGTTATTTCAAAAGACCTGTCTTCAAGTTCAAAAATTCTTTCTTCTCCTTGATCTAGTCTATTGTTAAAGCAGTGAGTTGTATTTTTATTTTATTCATTGATTTCTTCAGTTTCAGGAATTGTGTGGTTCTTTTTAACAATATCTATCTTTTTGTTGAGTTTCCCATTCAGAGTATGAATTATTTTCCTGATTTCTTTGTATTGTTTATCTGTGTTTTCTTGTATCTTACTGAATTTCTTTAATATCATTGTTTTGGATTTTTCTTAGTCATTGCATAGATATAATTTTTGGGGGGCATCTGTACTGAAGAATTATTGTGTTCCTTTGGAGGTGCCATGTTTCCTTGCCTTTTCATGTTTCTGTGTCCTTACATTGATATCAGCACAGCTAATATAACAGTCACTTCTCCAATTGTATTTATTGGCTTTCAGAGGGAAAGACATTTTCCTCTGCTGGGCATGGTGGCTCATGCCCATAATCCCAGTGACTCAGGAGGCTGAGGTGGGAAGTTTGCTTCTGGCAGGAGTTTGAGGTTACAGTGAAATATGACTGTGCACTACACTCCAGCCTAGGTGACAGTGCAAGACCTTGTCTCTAAAAAATTAAATAAAAATAAAATAAGAAGATGTTTTCCTGTAGATGTGTCTATAGTGTTGGTTGAGTGGAGCACTTTGGCTTTGATTCTGTGTGCACACAGTTAGTGAAGCCTCCAAATGATTTCATAAGCATCAATGTTGTCTGTGAGTTCCTCAGTGTCTGACACTGTAGTTGTTGACGGAGTCTGTGGAAAGGCTGTGCTGGGAACAGGGACATCAGGCAGGCTGGTCTTCGAGCACTAGTGGTGACAACAGTGTGCCAGGCATGCTGGTCCTCAGACCCCCAGGCAGTGTATGTGGGTGCCAGTGCTGGTGTGTCCAGGTGGGCAGGGTTTCAGACTTCAAGGCAACATGTTCAGGTGCCAGTGGTAGCAGCAGTGGACTGAATAGGCAGGTCCTTGGGCCCCGAGGTGGCCTGTGTGGAAGTGGCAGCAGCAGGCCAACCTTCAGGCCCTCAAGTGGTGTACACAGGCATCAGTGATGGCAAGCTGGGTAGGCTGGTCCCCAGGCCCTTGGGAGACACATGTGGTCACTGGTGGCAGGCAGAGTGGGCCCATCCTTAGACCTCTGGATGGTGTGTGCCTGTGCTGCTGGTGGTAAACAGGATGGGTCAATCTCCTGGCCCCTGGGCAGCACATGTGGATGCTGGTGGCAGGTGGGGCAAGCCTGTCCTCAGGTTCCCGGATGGTGCGTGCAGGTGCTGGCAGCAGGTGGGACAGTTTGACCCCCATACCCCCAGCTGCACACAGGCACCCGCAACAATGGTGGGTGGGGCAATCCTATCCTCAGGCCCTGGGACAGTAAGCACAGGTGCAAGTGGTGGCAGGTGGGGCAGTTCAATCCATTTCTTTTGTCAATAGCCATTTGAGTCACCTCCAGCTTGGGGCTAGCATGAAAAGTGTTACTATGAGCATCCCAATCAGGTCTTTGTGGGGCCAATGGATGCCTGCCCCTCAATTTTAAGACCGTTTTTGGCTTTTACTTGAGTCGAGAAATAGCACTGCCTGCTAGAGATCCCTGTGACCCCAGCATCTGGAGTCTCACATCTGCTTCTTTGTCACTGGCAGGGTGGCTCCTATGGACGGAAAACAGTCTTAAAGGGCAACTCCGATGGTACCCTCGTCCTCTTCTTCAGTAACTTAAAACAATTCCAGGATCAGAAGAAAAGCCAACATGACATCCTCGAGAAAACTGGGCATAAGCTGGAATTCTGTCTGTACACGAAGTGGATGAAAGACAGTTTCGAGATTCAGAAGTCCCATGATGGCTTCACCATCCAGTTGTTCACAAAAAATCAGAGAGTCTCTTTTGAGGTGCTGGCTGCCTTCAATGCTCTCAGTAAGTATTCCTGGGTGTTGGGGGAGAAAAACCAAAGAAGGGGGTGCCAGATAGCCCCATGCAACCTCTAGGCCATGGGTGACATAGATACCACTGCTGCTTTCAAAAAATGGGAGACCATAGACCCTCAGGAGAGAAGAATCCTTTCTACCCTGGACTCACTCTCTTCTCTAGAACTAACTTCTCCCCCATATCCTGATTGTCTTTGGAGAAATTCTGGATTCTAGAATCTAAGGCAGAGCCTTTTAAGCCATACTGTATACATAAATCACCCAGAACCTTGTTAAAATGCAGATCCTGACTCAGAAGGTCTGAGTCAGGGCCCAGGATTTCATTCTAGCCAGCTCCATGATGAGCTGCTAGTCCGCAGATCACGCTTGAGGGTGTTGACCAGAGTCAGTGTTGGTTAGAGTGAGAGGATGAGGCAGACATCTGGGAAAAGTCCAGCTGGGGCAAGCATTTGAAGTCTGCCTTCCTACCAGGTCAAAATCAAGGCAACAACCTTCCACAGATAACTATCAAAGCTTGAGGGGTGCCTTGAACCCAACTCGTAAATCCCCAAGACCTGTCTACCTCTTGTGTCTCCTGTCTCAGCAAACATTCCCACACTCTTGCTTATTGTTAAAGTAACCTCTGCTTACCAGGCTTCTGGTTTAATAAAAGATGGCTAGAATGACTCCATCTTAAAGTGAGTAGCTAGGCACTCACAAGGAACCTACAGGCTTAATACTTGGGTCTGAAAATAGCCACAGTCTAAGCTGACCACCAACTATAATTGCAGAATATTTATGGCCATACAAAACATCTCCCACTAAGCCTACAAAATGTCCAGATGTCCTAAAAGTACAGCCCACTTAAAGTCAACATTAATGAGCAGGCTTAGGTTGAAGGATTAATGGTCATCAATACCACTGTTAAGAAGAAAGTTCTTAGCCAAATTGAATTTAATAGAGTTTAACTGAGCAGACAATTCACGAATCTAGAGGTCTCCCGAGCCAGAGTAGGTTCAGAGAGTCTTGAACACAGTCATGTGGTGGAAGAAAGATTTATGGACAGGAAAAGGAAAGTGATGTACTGAAAAAGAAAGTGAGATACAGAAGCAGCCAGACTGGTTATAGCTCATCATTGGCCTTATTTGAACGAGATTTGAGCAGTTGGCCACCTTTGATTGGCCAAAACTCAGTGATCGGCACAAGAGTAGGTTGCAGTCTGTTCGCACATCCTTTTAGGTTATAGTTCACCATGTACAGAGAAATTTCAGACCAAACTTAAAATATGTAAGGAGGCAGCTTTAGGCTAAACTTGACTTAACAGCACCAATAGCCTCTACCTTTAGTGAGCACCTCTGCACATTCCAATTTTAATTATGGCTCCTTAGAGTTTCTTATAAACAAAGACACTAACAAAAAAATGGCACATTCTTCCTTCTCCTTTCTGAGGACGCCCTACCCTGTAACAAAGTAGTTTCTAATAAATTTGCTTCTTTCACCATACTCTGTGCTTGCCTTGAATTCTTTCCTGCATGAGATCCAAGAACCCTCTCTTGGGATCTGAATCAGGACCCTCTTTTCCAGCAACGCTATCACCTGTAAACCAAAAGTATCTGAGACAGGTCTCAATCTATTGAGAAAGTGTATTTGCCAAGGTTAAGGATGTGCCCATGACACAGCCTCAGGAAGCTCTGATGACATGTGCCCAAGGCGGTCAGGGTACAGCTTGGTTGTACACGTGATACGGTGTGGCTGTGTCCCCACCCAAATCTCATCTTGAATTGTGGCTCCCACAATTCCCACATGTCATGGGAGGGACCTGGTGGGAGGTAATTGGATCATGGAGGCAGGTCTTTCCCATGCTGTTCTCAAGATAATGAATAAATCTCATGAGATCTGATGGTATCATAAAGGGGAGTTCCCCTGCACAAGCTCTCTCTGGCCTGCCACCATGTAAGACGTCTCTCGCTCTTCCATCATGATTGTGAGGCCTCCCCAGCCATGTGGAACTGTGAGTCAATCAAACCTCTTTCCTTTATAAACTACTCAGTCTCGGGTATGTCTTTATTAACAGCATGAGAACAGACTAATGCAATACATTTTAGGGAGACATGAGACACCAATCAATGCATGTAAGAGGTACATTGGTTTGGTTTGGAAAGGCAGGACAACTCAAAGTGGGGGCTTCCAGGTCATTGGTAGATTTAAAGATTTTCTGATTGGCAATTGATTGAAAGAGTTATCATCAATAGAAAGGAATATCTAGGTTATGATGGTAAGGGATTGTGGAGACCAAAGTTTTATCATGCAGCTGAAGCCTCCAGGTAGCAGGCTTCAGAAAGAATAGATTGTAAATGTTTCTTATCAGACAAGAGCCTGTTCTATCACTAATTCCAAAAAAGAGGGAGGTATCATGAGGAATGTCCAGCTCCTCCTTCCCATCATGGCCTGAACTGGTTTTTCAGGTCAACTTTGGAATGGCTTTGCTGAGAGAAGGGGTCCATTCAGATTATTGGGGAGCTTAGAATTTTATTTTTGGTTTATACACCTAAGCCAGGATTGTATCTCCAACTCCCCCATCTCCTCACTCACAGCCCATCACTAAGTCCTTCCAGTTCTGCCTAACTGGCTCCTAAATCTGCATAATTTCTCTCCCTTCCCACTGCTACTTCCCTAATCAACGTCACCACCAGAGATGTGGTAATGGCTTCTTAATAGTCTCCCTGACTCCTCTCTCTACCCTGCAGCTGGTGCTCTCTTTCCATGCACAAATATCATTGTGTCACACACTCTGCCTCTAATAGCTTTTCATTGCATTTAGGAAGTTGGCCAAAAATGCCAAACTCTGTAAAATATTTTAAGAGATTATTTTCTGAGCCAAATATGAAGACCATGACCTGTGACACAATCAGAAGTTCCTGAGAACATGTGCCCAAGATGATCAGGTTACAGCTTGATTTTTATACATTTTAGGGGGACAGAATTTACAGGGAGAAACATAAATCATTACACATAAGGTATGCATTGGTTCAGCCTGGAAAGGCAAGATATCTCAAAGCAGGGTCTTCCAGGTCATAGGTGGTTATAAAGATTTCCTGATTAGCAGTTGGTTGAAGGAGTTCAGCTTAAGAAAACGGGAGTTGTGGAAGACAAGTTTCTTATTATGTAGATGAAGCCTCCAGGTAGCAGACTTTAAGGAGAATAGGTGGTAAATGTCCCTTATCAGACCTTACAGGTGTCAGACTTAGTTAAAATCTCTCCTGAATCAGGAGAAGATCCAGAAGGGGAAGGGGATTCGCCACAGAATGTTAATTTTTCCACAGGACACAGCTTTGCAGGGCCATTCCAAAATGTGTCAAAGAAATATATTTTGGGCCAGGGACGGTGGCTCACGCCTGTTATCCCAACACTTTGGGAGGCCAAGGCGGGCAGATCACCTGAGATTGGGAGTCTGAGACCAGCCTGACCAACATGGAGAAACCCTGTCTCTACTAAAACTACAAAATTAGCCAGGCGTGGTGGTGCATGCCTGTAATCCCAGCTACTTGGGAGGCTGAGGCAGGAGAATCGCTTGAACCCGGGAGGCAGAAGTTGCAGTGAGCCGAAATCACACCATAGCACTCGAGCCTGGGCAACAAGAGTGAAACTCCATCTGAAAAAAAAAAAAAGAAATATATTTTAGGGTAAAATATTTTTTATTTCCTTTAGGACCTGTTATCTGTCAGGCGATGCCAGAGTTAAGTTGGAATTTGGTGTCATACTGCTACAAAGAGTCTGTTCTGTCAGTCTTGGGATCTCTATTTTAATGTTAGCGTTTGTCAGTTGTGCCTGAATTCCAAAGGGAGGAGAGTATAATGAGGTGTCCAAGTCCTCCTTCCCATTATGACCTGAACTAGTTTTTCAGATTTCTTTGGGGGTTCCCCTTGGCCAAGAGGGGGGTTCATTCAGTAGGTTGGGAAGGCTTAGAATTTTATTTTTGGTTCACAAGGATAAGGATCCAACTCCTCAGCAGGACAGGACTTTGATGATCTGGCAGCCCCTACTGACTTACCTCTCCAGCTATACCACTCACTACCAACTAACTCTTTATGCTGCAGCCACTCTGGCCTTCCCTGAGCTCCTCAAACCCACATGATGCTAGCTCAGCTTGAGACTTTGACCCATACTGTTCCTTTGCCTGAAACATACTTCCCCCAGCCTTTTATTTTTTGATCAACTCATCCTTTAAATCCTCTGGCTCTCTACGTCTGGGTTAGATCCACTTTCCACATGCTCCAATAGCAATTTGTGCTTTCTACATCATGAGATTTATCACCTTGCAAACCCCAAATATCTGAGACAGGTCTCAGTTAGTTTAGAAAGTTTATTTTGCCAAGGTTGAGAACGGGCACCTGTAACACAGCCTCAGGAGGTCCTGATGACACGTGCCCAAGGCGGTCAGAGCACAGTTTGGTTTTGTACATTTTAGGGAAACATGAGACATCAACCAACATATGCAAGATGAACACTGGTTCACTCCAGAAAGGCAGCACAACTCAAAGCAAAGTGGGACAGCTCAGAGTGGGGAGAGGGCTTCCAGATCATATGTAGATAAGAGACCAATGGTTGCATTCCTTTGAGTTTCTGACTACCCTCTTCCAAAGGAGGCAATCAAATATGCATTTATCTCAGTGAGCAGAGGAATGACTTTGAACAGAATGGGAGGCAGGTTTGTCCTGAGAAGTTCCCAGCTTGACTTTAACTGCGTGATTTTGGGGCCCCAAGATTTACTTTCCTTTCACAACTTACATGGAAATAATTTATTTAGCTTTCTCCTCTCCTAGACTATAAGCTCCATGAGGACAGGTATCATGAGTATCTTGTTCTTCTCTGATCTCTAGTACAATGTTCACCATTAATAATAGTTGTTGGATGGATGGATGGATCATGATGGATAAATGGATGGAAGGTAAATGGATGGACAAATGAATGTAGATGGATGGATGGATAGATATTAAATATATATATATATTTATAGATGAGGTAGATAGATGGATAGTCTCAAGCACAAAGCATAGGCTCAAGTACAAGTGCACATATAATCACAAACTTAAACAATTCCAGGCTGGGCACGGTGGCTCATGTCTAGAATCCCAGTGCTTTGGGAGGCTGAGGCAAGAGGATTGCTTGAGGCCAGGAGTTTCAGATCAGCCTGGGCAACATAGTGAAATCCCATCTCCACCAAAGAATTAAAAATTAGATGCGGTGGCATGCACCTATATTCCTAGCTACTGGGGAGACTGAGGCAGAAGGATCACTTGAGCACGGGAGTTCAAGGTTGCAGTGAGCTTTTATCACACCACTATACTCCAGCCTGGGCAACACAGCAAGATCCTGTCAAAAGAAAAAGAAAAAGAAAGAAAAGAAAAGGGGAGGGGAGGAGAGAGGAGGGAAAGGGAAAATTCCCAAGCTGAAACTTAAGCCATCATTAAGCAAATGGGGAAACAGAAAAGCCTAGGTCTTCTAAGCTCATGGCCAGAGTACCTTCCATCACATATAGTTTTAAGGAATTTCTGGGTTACCAGGAACCATGAAGAACGATGAGCCCAGGCATCACTGATAAGGAGGAGACATACAGACATCCTGATAACTCACATTCACAGAAAGGTGGCCTAGCCTGGGGAAACATGTACCAGTTTGGGAGATTAGCAGTTCTGAGTTCTTATCCTGGTCCTACTACTCACGTATGCCTGCCAGCTGTACAGTCAGACTAGAAACTACCTTCCAGGGCCATTAGGATGCTCAGGGTTGGGGGTGGGAGCCTGCTTCAAACAGGGGCTGGAGTCAAAGCGGGAGACAAGTGCACTCGTAAGTCTTACAGGAAAGTCCTGTCCTCCTGTTCCAAGTGCCATGCTGGAAGACCTGGCCAGAGCGCCCTCTACTGGGCTCATCCCATCATGCAAGGATAATGTGAGTGAGAAATAAGGTCTTCCCCATATGTGCTACCCAGAAGCTGCCACTAGATGGTAGTAGAGCTGCACATTCCAAATTATTACACGCTCTCTTTTCTGCAAGGAAACACAGGGTCACTTTCTGAGAAAAGCAACCTACAGGGGAATTGGTAACTTGTTTTTCTTTTTTTTTTTAACTAAATATTAGCCTAACTAATCTGGCCTATTTTTACACCAGGTCCAGGCTAGCTGTCTCCAATTCTGCATCTCTTTCCACTGTTGCGTACCACCACAACTCTCCCCCTGGGGCCTTTGACCCAAAGCAAGAAGTACCTATTTACTAGACTTGCTGGTATTTCCACTATCCTCATCTGTAAATTAGTAATTGCAACTGCACTTGCCAGAGTTTTGTGAGGCTTGTATGTTTCACTGTACATAAAAGGCTTAGAGTAAACACACCATAAATGTTGGCTATTTATTATCATTATGGAGGAAGATAGGATGTTATTTCTGTCAACCTCCCTGCATGCCAAGTGCCCAGAACCAGGCCTAGGGAGTCAGTAAACATCCATTGGGGTGTATGAAAGGAACAAGCTAGCTGCTTTCTCCTGGTTGCTTATCTAAATGTGTTTGTGGGCCAGGGTGCTGGCTCACATCTGTAATTCCAACACTTTGGAAGGCCGAGATGGGAGGATCACTTGAGAACAGGAGTTCAAGACCAGCCTGGGCAACATAGTAAAATGCTGCCTAAAAAAAAAAAAAAAAAAAAAAGCCAAACATGGTGGCACACAACTGTGGTCTCAGGTACTCAGAAGGCTGAGGCAAGAGGATCACTTGAGCCTTGAAATATATTTGAGGGTACAGTGAGCTATGATTGTGCCATTGCAGTCCAGCCTGAGTAACAGAGAAGACTCCGTCTCTAAAAGTAAGAATAATGATGAAACAAACCCAGTAGTCTCATAGACCACTTTTTTTGTTTGTTTTTGTTTCTGTTGGTTTTTTGGAGGGGAGATGGGGGGCTCTTTTGTTTTGTTTTTTAATGAACATAGAAATTGACCCTTCTGATCTTAAAGCTTGAAACTTACATTTGTTTTATCTAAGTTCCTTCCTCAGAAAAGGAACCTCAGATCTCTCAAAAAGTATCAAAGAACTGAAACTCACCAGTCACTGCATCCAGACAATGGGATGTCAAATCCCTTATTCCTCATGATTACCTCCTCACCCCTCCCTAATTCCCGTTTTCCTACACATAGGTACATTTCTTCCCTGCTGCATAGAACCCTAACTTTAGTCTGTCAGGGAGAAGGATTTGAGACTGATCTCCCATCTCCTCGGCTGCAGCACCTGATTAAAGCCGCCTTCTTGGCAACACTTGTTGTTTCAGTCATTGGCTGTCGGTGTGGTGAGCAGCAGGACCTAGACTGAACCCCTGGTGTTTCAGTATCAGTAATCAATCAATAAATGTGTTTGTTTTATTTTTAATTTTATTTTGAGACAGAGTCTCACTCTGTCACCCAGGCTACAGTGCAGTGGCACAATTATGGCCCAGTGCAACAGGTTCAAGGAATTCGCATGCCTCAGCCTCCTGAGTAGCTGGGATTACAGGCATGTGCCACCACGCCCAGCTAATTTTTGTATTTTTGTATTTTAGGATTTCATCATGTTGGCCAGGCTGGTCTTGAACTCCTGGTGATCCACCTGCCTTGCCCTCCCAAAGTGCTGGGATTACAGGCATGAGCCACCGTGCCTGGCTAAATAAATGTGTTTATAAACAGTGGAGTTCAGCTAGCAAGAATGAAAACCCATTGATTAAACCAGCCTCTGTCCCCAGATCTCCACGGCCCTGCTGCCACCTTGCCTGCCTTCTCAAAGTCCCTGTACCCTGACACTCTGAAGTAAAATATTCACTGGATGGACTCAATGACAGAATATATTGCATGTAAAATATAAACTTTCCTTTCTTCCAGATGTATACTAATTATGCCAACACCAACAATTTTTTAAAGAACCCACTTGTTCCCTACTAATTTGGAGAATTCTGTTTCTCATTTATAATTCCATCTCTTATCCCTCCATTAGGTTCTGCTGATCTTGTCTTGGGTTAACACCATACCGTTTTCATTACAGTCATTTTAGACTACACTTTATTATCTAATGGGCCAAGTTGCCCTTTCCTATTATGTTTTATGTAAAGGTACCAGTCCTCTGACTGATTAAACAAGGATCGTGTGCTGTTAAACTATAACTGACTTTCATTGTAGAGCAACCCTGGCTCTATGAGACCGGGTTACATAAATACCAAAGTTCCAATTTCTCTTTCACACCAGGCTTAAATGATAATCCCAGCCCCTGGATTTATCGAGAGCTCAAAAGATCCTTGGATAAGACAAATGCCAGTCCTGGTGAGTTTGCAATCTGCTTCACCGAACTCCAGCAGAAGTTTTTTGACAACCGTCCCAGAAAACTAAAGGATTTGATCCTCTTGATAAAGCACTGGCATCAACAGGTAATTTTCCAAGTGTTTATATATGGTTACCATTCATTTCCTTTTTATCGAGATAATTGACATCCAGTAAAGTGCAACAATCTTAGGTGTACAACTCAATGCATGTTTTGCAATCTTACCAGCAACACCCAAATTAACATAGGGAACATTTCCTGCACCACAGAAGGTGCCTCAAGCCCACTGTCTCCCCAGTAATCCTCCCAAACAAACTCCTATTCTAACATGTGTCACCACCACAGATTAGTTTTGCTTGATTTTAAACAATATAAGTGGGATCATACAGTACATACTTTATGTCTGCCTTCTTTTGCTCAACAGTACGTCTGAGAGACTCATTCATGTGGTTGCAGGATCTTGCTCTGTTACCCAGGCTGGAGTGCAGTGGTATGATATTGGCTCACTGCAACCTCTGTCTCCTGGGCTCAAGCAATCCTCCCATCTCAGCCTCCCACGTAGCTGGAACTACAGGAGTGTGCCACCACACCTGGCTAATTTTTGTGTTTTTTGTAGAGATGAGGTTTTGCCATGTTGCCCAGGCTGGTCTTGAACTCCTGGGCTCAAGCTATCTACCCACCTCGGCCTCCCAAAGTGCTGGGATTACAGACATGAGCCACGGCACCCAGCCATAGTAGCACTTTTTTTCACGTTTTGCCATATTCCATTGTATGAATGTAACACACATTTATCCATTCTGCTGCTTTGGGTTATTTTCAAATTGGGGCAATTTTCAAATAGATGATTGGGTCATTTTCAAATTGGGGCAATTATGAATTAGGTTACTATGGATATTTTCCTACATGTCCTTTTATGAATATAAGCATTCATTTTTCTTGGGCAAATATGTAGCAGCAGAATTGCTGGGCTATCCAGTACACATATATGAATGTTGTGTACATATATGTGTGTAAATATATAAAATATATATGTGGTTTACTTGTTTTTTTGTTTAACCATAGCAAATCTTGCCAAATCATTTCCAAAATCTTACCAAATTATACTCCCATCAGCAAGATGTAAGTTTCAGGAATATTATCAAACCCAACTGGGGATCTGCCCACCCAGCGCAGCAAAACCAAACACAGACTTTGGGACTGCAGTGAGAGAGTGAGGCATTTATTGCAGGGAGAATCGGGCAGCTCATGTTTAAGAGCCAAACTCTCTGATGGCTTACAGGTAAGTGTTTTAAAGGTGAGGGGACAGAGGTTACAGGCAAAGCCATAAATCAACACATGGAGACTGTAGATTGGTTTGACCTAAAAAGGTGGGACGTCTCCAAGCAGGAGGGAGGAAACGGATGGATGGCTCAGGTCACAGGATTCAAAGACTTTCCGATTTGTGATGGGTGAAATGGGCGAAGCTTTATCTAAAAATTTCAGATCAGCAGAAAGGAATGTTAGCTCTGGCTCATAGGTGTGACCTCCTCCAAGACCCTCAGGAAGAAATTTAGAACAAAGAATGAGATCAGGGTTCAATCCTCAGTTTCCCCTTATCTGAGGTCTACCTGCCAGTCGATTTGCTTGGTGGGGGCCTGAGTTTCTGAAAATCAGCTCAGGGACAGGGACATACTTTAAGATGTTATCTTTAGTTTCTATAGGGAACAAAACATCTTCCGACTCTAGCTTCCTTGGCTACTGTTTTAAGTGACTATTACCTTCCTTTTTTGTTGATTTTATTTTATTGGGTTTTTTTTTTTTTTTCCACTGCTCCTGTAGACCCTGAACTACTATATTTTTGCTTATCAAGTTGCTCATTGACTTTTCAAGGCTAGTAAGGTGCCTGGAATTTCCCTCGAAAGAACTCCAGATTTTCCTTTATTTTTATGCTTGTGGGACGGGGGCAGTGGGTGGCCTGCAGGCCCCTAAGAGAGGTCCCTGCTCCATCCCAGTTGTTCCATATCTTTGTCAAGACTTGGTATTGTCAGTCTGCTGAATTGTAGGTATTCTGGCAAAGGAGAATGACTTCCTGTAGACCTCTGGTTTCTTGATTTCAGATCCCTGACATGGTAAGAACGGGATCCCCAAATGAGCTGCTACCCTTTTCTTCTCCCACAGTGCCAGCAAAAAATGAAGGATTTACCTTTGCTGTCTCCGTATGCCCTGGAGTTGCTCACAGTGTATGCCTGGGAACAGGGGTGCAGAAAAGACAACTTTGACATTGCTGAAGGTGTCAGAACCATTCTGGAGCTGATCAAATGCCATGAGCAGCTGTGTGTCTATTGGATGGTCAACTACAACTTTGAAGATGAGACCATCAGGAACATCCTGCTGCACCAGCTCCAATCAGCAAGGTGCCAAGCTTCTCGTGCCCTATCCCTGTACCTCATCATCCACATGCCAGGCATACCTCTTTAGAATGAGAGCTCAGCCTTGCCCTATCAAGCCAGTGCTGGACCAGAAGAATGGCAGCCACCATGGGTGGGAAGGCAGAGGGGTCTGTCTGAAAGAGGGGAAGTCCAGTCAGTGCTTTTCAAGTTCCAAGCCATAGTCACATTTTGTCCCCTAAACAAACACTGGAGAGACACTTCCTCTTACAGAAGGCAGGAGCTAAGAGAGAAAGGGCAGCGGGGGGACAGGAAGAGGAGACCACTTTGTTATTTTGTTAATAGAATGTCTCTGTAAAGCAGCAAACACAGGGCCAGAGGGGCTTGATGTTGTAGACAAAATTCCTCAGCAGCTTGGAGGAGCCGCAGGAATCCAAATTCAAGTTGCCAGATTTCCACTCCAGGCCTCTTTCCCCAAAACAGATTTTGCCTCCCGCAAGCAGCTCAACTGACATTTTTTTAAATCTAATGGAATACACAGGCCAGTAATCTTGGATCCAACCGACCCAACCAATAATGTGAGTGGAGATAAAAGATGCTGGCAATGGCTGAAAAAAGAAGCTCAAACCTGGTTGACTTCTCCCAACCTGGATAATGAGTTACCTGCACCATCTTGGAATGTTCTGGTAAGAGGGTTTTCCAAATGCAGGGTGTTTCATGCTGCAGGAAGGTCTTCCTGACACCTAGGCTAAGTCTTATCTGAGAGTACTCTGTATTAGTTTCCTGTGCTGCTGTTACAAAGTTCCACAAAACAGATGGCTTAAAGCCACAGAAATTTATTCTCTCACCATTCTGGCTATTACAAGTTCAAAATCAGGGTGCTGGCAGAGCCATGCTCTCTGCAGGCCCTAGGGAAGAATTCTTCCACGCTTCCCGCAGCTTCTGGTGGTTGCCAGCAGTCCTTGGCTTGTGGCTGCATCACTCCAGCCGCTGCCCATGTGGTCACGTGGCCTTCTCCCTACGTGTCTTCTTATCATCTTCCCTCTGTGCGTGTCTGTCTTATCGTATCCTCTTCTTCTAAGAACAACAGTCATACTGAATTAGGGCCCAGCATAATGACCTAACCTTCATGAGATCCCATTTGAAAAGACACTATTTCCAGGTAATGCACATTCATTGATACTATAGGTTGGAACCCCAGCATCTTTTAGGGATACACAGTTCAACCCATCGCACACCATCAAGGCAATGACTATGAAGTGCAAAATGGAACAAAGAGAAAGGGGGATACCCACAGATGCAAGAGCTCAATTAATTTTTGCAAGAGAGAAAGCTGGTGAGCAGGTGGAGACATGAAACAGAGCATTGCTCAGAGAAGGGGTTGGCAGGCAGGCCTGTGGATACCAGGACAGGTTCTGAGCTCCATTCAGGCAGATGCCGGGGGCAAGAGCTGGAAGTGGGGCCGAAACAAGAGAACCAATTAAGGCACCAGCAGTGAAACAGGTGCACTGGCCTTCCCCCTCCCATCCCCAAAAGGAGAGGTAAATCTATCAACACAAACTCCCCTGCATGCTCAGTGCTTATTAGAGAAAAGCTATCAAGAAGAACCTTCCCAGATTAGACCACTGAGCCCTCTCGGCTTTTCTGGGAACCACACTGGGGACAACTGTATTAATTGAGGCCAGTGGGGCCAACCAAATTCCACATTTCATGGACAGATTTATTTATATCCAAGTTATGGGAGGCGGAATCTACATCCCATTTGCACAGAAATGTGAAGGCTAACTGAGCAACAATCTGGCATGTTAATGAAGATGTAAATTAGTTTAGCAAACCTCACAGAGGGTGGGGATTCTATGAATGGGGAACTTCCCTAACTGGACCCAGAAGGATCAGGACACTCTGAGCAGTCACCCCTGTGCCCACCCTAACCCCTACTTTCACTGGACCCCTGGTCTTTGCTCCCTGACCCCAGTTTTCCCGGCTTATTCAGACAGATTTTTTCAAAAAGTTATCCCCCCAACCTGACATCTTATTCTGAAGCTTTGAAACATTTAAAAAGTTAGAAAAATGGTCCACTAAACTCCTGTGAGCCCCTCACATAGATGCACCCATGTGCAACATTTGCTATGTTACAGTTTGTGTGTGCACACATTATTATTGTTGTTGTTGTTATCGTCGTTTTTAATCTTTTTTTTTTTTTTTAAGAGATGGGGCTACATCTCGCTACATTGGCCAGGCTGGTCTCAAACTCCTGAGCTCAAGTGATCCTCCCACCCTGGCCTCCCAAAGTTATGGGATTACAAGCGTGAGCCACCTCGCCTGGCCCATTGTTATAGTTGCTGTTTATACTGAGCCCTTTGAGAGTAGACTGCCAGACATCTCTTTACCCTTAAATACTTTCACAGGGATCTCTGAGAATAAGAATATTCTCTTCAATAACCTCTATGCCATGATCAAATTCAGGAGATTAGGAGTCATATGTTATTGTCCCAATACAGCCATTGGGATGATTTTGACAATCATGCCAAGAAATGTCCTTCATAGGACATTCTTTTCCAACCCAGAAGCACATGTGGCATTTAGTTCCAAACATCTCCTAAACCGTCTTTTGATACTCACTGTGGCTGTTTTCATTCTGCTATCCCATCAATTTCTATTTTGAGAACTGTGAGACCATCCCTGTCTCTACAGTTGTTGAAGACAATTAGGCCCAGGAACCACTGCATAAGGAGGTCCAAACATTGGAGGGCTCATGTACACATACACATGCACACATGTACATGCATACACACACATGCACTCACACACATGCACATACATGCACACACATTCACTCACACCACGCACACATATGCACTCACACACCACAAATATTCTGTCCTGTGGAAGGAGCAGTGTTGGCAATGAATTTACCCTCAATAGGCACCATCCTCAGCAACTATGAGGCCAACTTACAACATCTAAGAACAACCAAGGTTGATCTTCAACTTTCAAGCTGAATGCCCTTCCCCACCTCCAGGTGAGCTAGCCCATCTTGTCTGTGTTGCCAGCAAAAGTACAACATTTGTATAGAACACCGAATTAGTTGCCTCTTACTGCTGTTTTTAAAAAATGCCCTAAACTTAGTGGCTTAAAACACATGAATTTGAGCCAGGCATAGTGGCTCACACCTGTAATCCCAACACTTTGGGAGGCTGAGGGGGGAGGATCGCTTGAGAACAGGAGTTTGAGACCAGCCTGAGCAACATAACAATACCCCGTCTCTACAAAAATAAATAAATAAACTAGCCAGGTGCAGTGGTGTACACCTGTAATTCCAGCTAGTTGGGAGGCTGAGGCAGGAGGATCACTTGAGCAAGGGAGACTAAGGTTGCAGTGAGCCATGATTGTGCCACTGCATTCAGCCTGGGTGACAGAGCAAGACCCTGTCTCAAAATTACTTTTGCACCAACCAAAAAAAAAATATATATATATATATATGTTTCCTCACCTTTTCAAGCTCCTTGAGGCTATCCAAATTTCTTGGCCTATGGCCCCTTACTCCTTCTTCAAAGCCAACAGCATAGCATTTTCCAGCCCCTCTCTCTACTTCCAACATCACATCACCTCCTCCAACTCTAACCCACCTGCCTCCCTCTTATAAGTACCCTGGTCCTTACAAGCACAGTGGCTCATGCCTATCATCACAGCACTTTGGGAGGCTGAGGTGGGAGGATTGCTTGAGACTGGAAGTTTGAGACCAGCCTGGGGAACCTAGTGAGACTCCCATCTCTAAAAAAAAAAAAAAAAAAAAAATAGCTAGGCGTGATGGCACAAACCTGTGGTCCCAGCTACTCAGGAGACTAAGGCTGGAGAATCCCTTGAGCCCAGGAATTGGAGACTGCAGTGAGCTATAATGGCACCCCTGCCCTCCAGTTTGGGTGACAGAGCGAGACACTGTTTCTGAAAAAACATGGGTTAGAATCATGGGTTGGAAGGCTACCTATTGGGTTCTATGCTCACTGCCTAGGTGATGGGATCACTCATACACCAAGCCTCAGCAACATGCAATTTACCCATGTAAAAACCCATGCATGTATCTCCTTGAACCTAAAGTAAAAGTGGAGAAAAAATATATTAATTAATTCAATTGAAAATTAAAATTAAGAGGGAAAAGACCCTTGTGATGACATCAGGCCAATCCAGGTAATGCAGAATAATCCTCCCATCTCTAGAGCCTTAACCATGTGTGCTTCAGAGGGAGCACAGCTGTGCCAAAACCTGGACTTTGAACTGTCGGCCTCCAGAACTGGAAGAGAAGAAACTTCTGTTGTTTTAAGACATCTAGTTGTGGTCACTTGTTATGGCAGCCCTTGGAAACCCACACACCCGCACATGGCGTGTTTAACACAGGCTGATACAACCTTAAGAAAGGAATGGATGTGGTCATCAGCAATCTCCAATACCTACAACAAATGGGAAAACAGGGAAGGACCAGAGGTGCAGTTAAAGCAAAAAGTCACAAGTCATTAGGAGATGATGCTCAAACTGGGCAAGGAAAAAGGAGTTTGGAGTTAGGAACACGACAGATCTGTCTGGACAAGGATCCAGATCTCTCCTGGGGGAAGGAGGGGCAACTAGGACTATTTTTGTTTCTAGGGGGGGTTTGCGTGCCACCCCAAACTCTCAGGTGTCTTCTTGGGATGTATTCATGCAAGGACAAAAGATGGAAAAGATGCCAGGCCGCGAGCTGGAGGGCAGTTGGGAGAGGAAGGGTAGGGGGCCCAGTATAGGCAGGACAGGAAGCCTCGGATGGACTTACAGGGGCCACTCACACTTGGGGTCTTCCTTCCTTCCCCAGCCGGCACCACTCTTCACGACCCCAGGCCATCTTCTGGATAAGTTCATCAAAGAGTTTCTTCAGCCCAACAAATTCTTCCTAGAGCAGATCGACAGTGCTGTTGACATCATCCGTACATTCCTTAAAGAAAATTGCTTCCGACAATCAACTGCCAAGATCCAGATTGTCCAGGTGAGCACTGGCCTTTCTCATGTCTCGTTGCAATGATATAACATTGGGCATTCCTGGAAGGGAGCTAAGTGTGCATTGTAGCTCTCCAGGATCCATATACCTTCAGAAACGAGGAAGGGAAGTGGGAGTTAAGGGAGCTAGGACACTAGTTTTCAGTGGGGGCTGTGGATAGACTGCCTAGGTCGTTAACAACACAACTTGGATTCTGTATTATTTTTCTTGGAGTTGCTGGCCATCCTTGGGGCTCTTGGGCGTGGAGACACATCACTCGCGTCTCTGCCTTTGTCATCACACCTTTTCTTCTGTGTCCACCTCCTTCTCTTCTTTTCTAAGAACACTTATCATTGGATTTAGGACGCAGCCTGATCCAGAATGATCTCATCTCCAGATCCTTAACTCAGTTACATCTGCAAAGACCCTTTTTCCAGATAAGGGCACATCCACAGGCCCCCAGAGGATGTATTTTTACAGGTCCACCATTGAACCCATTGCAGATTCTAAGGAGCTTAGAATCTCCTTCTCCTTTGAGTGACTGGAGTCCAACTTGCCCCATCAGCTGAGCTAGAGATTCAGAGGCTTCGGTCATCCTTGTCTGTGGCTCAAAGGCCATGGGGCTGACATGTTTCTCTCTGTTTACTGGTCACAAGACCGGATAAACGTGTTCCCATGGTCACAAGAAGGGAGAGAGGAAAATGTTATTATGTCCGTGTAAACGTCTGCGGTGATGCCAGAACAAATCTGTGCATCTAGAGAGAGGGGCCTTGGAATTGGCACCAATAGCCCCAGGGCAATGAGTAAACTGTCTCATTGAAGGTCACCGGAGTGAAAACAGGACTGAGTTTCTGATCAGTGTTAGAATTGTCAAAGCATGTGCTTTCTCCTCTCCTTCCTGAGACCCCATTCACATGATAGTCAGTGAAAAAGAAAAGGTATATGACACATTAAAGAAGAAAAGAGAGCCATCGGCAGATAAGACATTGCTTTCCATCTTCCCGGAGTTGGTTGAAGGTTTCTCTGCTAAGGCCAGAGGAAGGTGACACCTAGAGATTATGAGGAGGGGGCTACAGTCTGGGAGGAGCTGCTGAAGCCCAGCTCTTAAAGACAAAGGTGGGCTGCATGAATGAACGGGACTGGAACAGGGATGAATTGAGGATCTGCGTACAGGAAATAGAACACAACTTTTCCTTGCCTCCTTAACCCATATAATCAGGCATTTAACACTCATGGATAAAATAAAACATTTTTCTCTACAGAAACTAAATGGAGGAGAAGGAGCAGGAAGGGAAGGGAGAAGCCTTAATGGCAGAGACATAAATAGCCCACAAAGCCTAAAATGTCTACTATCTGGCCCTTTGCAGAAAGTTTACCAACCCAGTGATCCCCAGACCCGCAGGAGAAAACACACATCGAAGAACAGATGAGCACTTTCAGCATAATGGTTGCATTCCACTCGATTTGTTTGGTTGCAGGAATCCAAATAAAGCTAAATATGTCTTTAGGCAAAATCTTTAGGATTGACCTGAGAAGCAGGTAACTTGTAACTAGCCCATCAGTTGTTTGTGTATGAATGGCAGGAGAATAATTGCCTTTGGAACTGTATGATTTAATAACTGCATTATCTATTAGTTTGTAAAACAAAACCCTTTGCTTTGGGCTCAGCCCTCACTGGACCCTAAAGCAGAACTTGGCCTTGGAAACCGTGTCAGTTAGCCCAACTGGTGCCAGCCCATGGGGGCAGGGGACTCCTCGGTCTAGGAAATTCTGGATCTCAACCTTCCTTTCTTCCTTAGGGAGGATCAACCGCCAAAGGCACCGCTCTGAAGACCGGCTCTGATGCCGACCTTGTCGTGTTCCATAACTCGCTGAAAAGCTACACCTCCCAAAGACACGAGCGACACAAAATCGTCAAGGAAATCCATGAACAGCTGGAAGCCTTTTGGAGGGAGAAGAAGGAGGAGCTTGAGGTCAGCTTTGAGCCTCCCACGTGGAAGGCTCCCAGGGTGCTGAGCTTCTCTCTGAAATCCAAGGTCCTCAACGAAAGTGTCAGCTTTGATGTGCTTCCTGCCTTTAACGCTCTGGGTAAGGCTCCCCAGACCTTAGTTTCTGGAGGAAGAAGATTCTGGATCCTGGAAGTGATGGTGGACAGAGGGTGGAAGGAGAGCCACGGGACTCGATGATGGGCTGTGAAAGCATGTGCTACTCATGGGTTCCCGGCCCCAGCAAGTGGCATGAATCGTGGCAGTAATACTTTACACTTGTATATGATTTGGGTCCCATTTCTTATTTCCAAGCATGGTGGTGCGTGCCTGTAATCCCAGCTACTTGGGGAGGCTAAGGCAGGAGAATTGCTTGAACTCGGGAGACGGAGGTTGCAGTGCGAGATTGCACCACCACACTCCAGCCTGGGTAACAGAGTGAGGCTCCGTCTGAAAACAAACAAACAAACACACAAACAAAACAAGGAGTTGGGCTGTGCATAGAGGCTCACACCTGTAATCGCAGTACCTTGGGAGGCCAAGGCAAGAATACTACTTGATCCAGGAGTTTGAGACCAGCCTGGGCAACATAGTGAGACTTTGTCCCAAAAATAAATAAATAAATAAATAAACAAAATTAGCCAGGCATGGTGGTACATGGCACACGCCTATAGTCCCAGATACCCAGGAGGCTGAGGTGGCAGGATTGCTTGAGCCCAGGAGAGTGAGGCTGCAGTGAGCTGTGATCATGCCACTGCACTCCAATCTGGGCAACAGAGCAAAACACTGTCTCAAAAAAACAAAAAAAAAAACACAAACAAACAAAAAACAAGAAGCAGTGCACCAGATATAGCCCCAGAGGCCATAGTTCACAAACTCCAGATCAGTGTTGTCCCAAAGATCTTTCTGTGATCATGAAAATGTTCTATGTCTGGGTTCTACAACTACTGAGAGTTTGACATGTGGCTACAGCAACTGAGGAACTAAATTTTTAATTTTCATTCCCTTTAATGAATGTGAGTGCAAATGGCCACATTGGCTGGTGGCTACTCTGTTAGTGTAAGTCTAGATGATACTTTAATAATACCACCGGCACCCATGTAGACCACATAATTTTTTACATAGCTCATTATTCTGGAGATGCTCCCTATGTCTTAGACATCAGTCTTTCAAATACACTAACACTATTCAAAGTAATTTCCCAGAATTAAATCGTATTTGTCAAAAATGTTTTGGAATCTGTTATTTACTGTGCATATTAAAGCAGGCTGTCAATCTCTCCCTCATGGCAGATCAGCTGAGTTCTGGCTCCACACCCAGCCCTGAGGTTTATGCAGGGCTCCTTGATCTGTATAAATCCTCAGACTTCCCAGGAGGAGAGTTTTCTACCTGTTTCACAGTGCTGCAGCAAAACTTCATTCGCTCCCGGCCCACCAAACTGAAGGATTTAATTCGCCTGGTGAAGCACTGGTACAAAGAGGTAAGGACGGTCCTTGTTCTGACCATGGGGTTATTATTTTTACCAGTAAGCCATGAACATTAAGGCCTGTTGCCCACAATCTCCCATGCTGAGGGCTGAGCCACTTTGGAGAATCTTCCCACTGGGTATCTTTATGACATTCCCATCACTAACCCTATTCATTTGGGTCAGGCGTTCATGGCTTCTGGCCACCAAAGCTGCTACGTGTGATTTACTTTGCCCTCGCACTAGCCAAAGAATTCTGCAGGAATCCAAGTGACCTTTCCTACAGCGGGTGGGTGGAAGCTGGGATTTACATGCCCACGCGTTGCCAATGGGGCTTTTCTGCTTCCCGGTGCACACACTCTCTCTCAGAAGGCAGGTTGAAGCTGTAGGTGGAACCGGGGCTGCATTTTCTATATCGGTCAGTCGCCCCGCACTTGCACACAAGGTAGCTTCTGAATATTCTCGTGACAGTAAACATCAAGCACAATACCACCTCTTCCTGAGATGCCTCCTCTCTGTGACCAGCTCCCTGAAACGTGAAACCAAGACCAAACTCTGTGGTTTTCATCCCGGAAAATCAGAGAGCTGGCATGGCATGTCAGAAGACTCGGGGCTGTGACATGACCTTGAGTGAGTCACTCCACTTCCTGCAGCCTCAAAGTCTTCATCTAAAATGCAGGTCATGCTGCCTGGGTTGTGGCGAAGATTAGGAATGATGTGGGTAAATGCCTGGGCCCATAGTTGGCATGCAGTGGGTTTCTAGTAAACCGTAGCTATATTATTGTCCTAGGAAGGCATATATGGTCAAAAGCACAACAAAGAAACTCAGGTGTGCTGCCTACCAGCTACCAGGTGGACTCCTGTAAGGCTATACAGTTTAGACATCCAAGCTTCAGAGTGTGAGCACACCAGCATGACATCATGACTCAGTTGCCCTGCTGTGATCCCTGTGCGGCTCTCACTGACCTCCTAGGCTAACCAGTTCATCTGATGTTCCCACTCTTCCCTAGTGTAAAAGGAAACTGAAGCCAAAGGGGTCTTTGCCCCCAAAGTATGCCTTGGAGCTGCTCACTGTCTATGCCTGGGAGCAGGGGAGTGGAGCGCCGGATTTTGACACTGCAGAAGGTTTCCGGACAGTCCTGGAGCTGGTCACACAATATCGGCAGCTCTGCATCTTCTGGAAGGTCAATTACAACTTTGAAGATGAGACCGTGAGGAAGTTCCTACTGAGCCAGTTGCAGAAAACCAGGTGCCCTCACCCTAGCCCCATCCTTTTCTTAACCTGACTCCCTTGAACACTGTCTCAGCAACCTGGATTTTCCTCTGCTGGGGTCACGATTCATTCCTTGTGTGAGAGGGGGAAAGTGCTAGCCAACAGAACTTCTCACAGTCTCTGGGGATAAAACCTAGGGAGGCAGGAGAAAATGCTGTTCAGAAAAAATACAGAAGGAAGGTTCAAGATATCAGGTCCCTGAGTTGCTTTCATCTAAGAGGTGTTAGAGTTGGAAGTATGTCCCTGAGAATTAATGCTATCATTCACGGGCCAATTTATCCTGTAGGGTTTTTATTGGATTAGGATTTATCTCCTCTTTCAGACCTTCAAGAATAGTAAGAAATTGGCCGGGCGCGGTGGCTCAAGCCTGTAATCCCAGCACTTTGGGAGGCCGAGACGGGCGGATCACGAGATCAGGAGATCGAGACCATCCTGGCTAAC
>NW_012121709.1:1132464-1163442 GCF_000951035.1 Colobus angolensis palliatus
GCACGCAAAAGAAGTATATATGAAGATGTCAAAAAATGGAGGAATACAGGAAACAAGCATGAGAAGAAAAAGCAAGAAAAATTTTTAGAAAGTGTTTTAAATAATAAAAAACACTTGATGAAAGAATGACCACTTTAAGTACACATCTACTCAATCTACAACTATTACCGGGGCCTTCTGGATACCCAAACTTGCACTAGATACATAGGCAGGAAACAAGGAAGAGGAAACTGTAAGACGCTGCCCCCATCCCCATGGGGCTTGGCTGGAGGAACTGGAACACATAGCCCTAAATCCCTTAAAGAAAAATGAAGGGCCGGGCTTGGTGGCTCATACCAGTAATCCCAATACTTTGGGAGGCCGAGGCAGGCAGATCACTTGAGATCAGGAGTTCGAGACCAGCCTGGCCTGCATGATGAAACTCCACCTCTACTAAAACTACAAAAAATTAGCTGGGCTTGGTGGCGGGTGCCTGTAATCCCAGCTACCTAGGAGGCTGAGGCAGGAGAATTACTTGAGCCTGGGAGGCGGAGGTTGCAGTGAGCCAAGACCTCACTGCTGTACTCCAGCCTGGGCAACAAAGCGAGACTCCATCTCAAAAAAAAAAAAAAAAAAAAAAAGAATAGTAAGAAATCGTATCCATCTGCTTAGGGCCACCAGCAAGGGACAAAAACAATGGAAACCAGAGGAAAGGAAAGAGAAAATAAAGGAGCACTGAAAAAGAATAGAGGAGAAGTAAGAGAGAAGGAGACCCCCGCTGGGGTGCCTACCCTGGGTTCTTGGCAACATTATATTTGATTAAATTATGTATCATATTTTAGCTGACATAGCAAGGAGGAGAAATTTAGATTATGCCTTCATTATGCCTTCATAAGTATAGCAATTAACAGCTTTCAAAACACTTTTGGCAAATACGATGTAATTCTAGGAAGTTACTTTGGTTTTGGTTTTTGTTTTTGAAGACAGAGCCTCACTCTATCACCCAGGCTGGAGTGCAGTGGCACAATCTCGGCTCACTGCAACCTCTGCCTTCCGGATTCAAGCTGATTCTCCTGCCTCAGCCTTCTAAGTAGCTGTGACTACAGGTGCACACCACCACGCCCAGCTAATTTTTGTGTTTTTAGTAGAGATGGGGTTTCTCCATGTTGGCCAGGATGTCCTCGAACTCCTGGCGCTCAAGTGATCCTCCCACTTCAACTTCCCAAAGTGCTGGGATTACAGGCATAAGCCACTGCACGTGGCCTCTAGGAAGTTACTTTGAACCCTATTAGTAAATTTGAGTTGCTGACATCTAAGCTATAAGAACGCATTGCCTTATGGCTGAAAGTATTATAGGATGGACCCCAAATTCTGAAGTCACTGGTTTTTGGAATCTCCTAATGCCTTCTAACCTCTTATTCAGGCCTGTAATCTTGGACCCAGCTGAACCCACTGGCGACGTGGGTGGAGGGGACCGTTGGTGTTGGCATCTTCTGGCAAAAGAAGCAAAGGAATGGTCATACTCTCTCTGCTTCAAGGATGGGACTGGAAACCCAATATCACCCTGGAAAGTGCCGGTAAAAGTCATCTAAATGAGGCGTTGTCTGGAAATAGCCCTGTAACAGGCTTGAATCAAAGAACTTCTCCTACTGTAGCAACTTGAAATTAACTCAGCCACAAATAACAGGAAACCCAGCTCACAGGAGCTTAAACAACTGGTCAGCTCCCTAAGCCCCCACTACAAGTGATCCTCAGGCAGGTAATCCCGGATTCATGCACTGTAGGGTGCTAAGCAGCATCTCTAATCTCTACCCAGTAGATACCACTAGCCTTCCTCTCCAGCAACAACCAAAATCTTCAGACATTGTCAAACACTGCCATGGGTTCACAGATCTTTCTGCCTTTGGCTTTTGGCTCCACCCTTTTTAGCTGTTGATTTGAGTACTCATGGCCCTGAAAGCAGCCACTGTACCTCCAGATGGCAAGTTCACTTTCCAGGAAGGAAGAAGGAAAAGATACTCAAAGGTCAAGAACACAGTGATTTTATTAGAAGCTTCATCCAGCAAATTATCTTCCATTTCATTGCTCAGAAATGTCATGTGGTTACCTATAACTTGAAGGTGGCTACAAAGATGACTGTGGACGTGGGTTGCACTGGCCACCCAAGGATGTCTGCCACACCTCTCGAAAGCCCTCCCTACCTACCAAGATATACCTGGTATATTCTGCCAGGATATCCTTCCTCCAGGTATTTTCTTTAAAGCAGGATTTCCCAACTTTGATACTTCCTCACATTTAGTGCTACTCTTTGTTTGAAGGCTGTCCTGTGCATTGTAGGATGTTGGCAGCATCTCTGGCCTCTACCCACTAGACACTACCCAGTTGTGACAATTAAAAGTGTCTTGAGACTTTACCATTTGTCTTCTGCCCTAAGTGAGAACCCTTGCAGTAGAGGAACCCTACACCCCAACCCTGGGTGGAATGTAGGGAAGAGGTGGCCAAGCCAACCATGGAGTTAGCTCTAATTATTAAGATCTGCATTATAAATAAGTACCAAAAAATTGTCTCTGGCAATAGTTACCTTCCCAGATACAGGTGCCCCCTTTTTTCTCCCTAACTCTTTTAAGCAATGGTTGTAACTGTTAGGAGACATTGCTCTCCCACGTATATGATTTTCTTTTTAGACAATGCAGACACTAGGAAGTTGTGGAGCTAGGATCCATCCTATTGTCAATGAGATGTTCTCATCCAGAAGCCATAGAATCCTGAATAATAACTCTAGAAGAAACTTCTAGAGGTCATCTGGCAATCACTTTCAAAGACTCGGCTCACCATGAGAAAGAGTCACTAACATCCATTCTTCCCTTGATGGTCCCTACTCCTCCTTCCCTTGCTTCTTGGACTCCTTGAAATCAATCAAGACTGCAAACCCTTTCATAAAGTCTTGCCTTGCTGAACTCCCTCTCTGCAGGCTGCCTGCCTTTAAAAATAGTTGCTCTCATCCCCTTTGTGTGCATGATATTTCCGTCAACTTGTATTTTTTCTTGCATTTTTCCAATTAGCTCCTCCTTTTTCCTTCTAGTCTGAAAAAGGAATCCTTTGTGTCTTCAAAGCAAAGCCCTTTACTTACCCCTTGGTTCTCATAACTCTGTGATCTTGCTCTCGGAGCTTCCAACTCATCCACGTCCTGTCTGTTTCCTCTGTATACAAAACCCTTCCTGCCCCTGCTGGCACAGAGGTCTTCTATGCCAGCAGCCAGTCAATCCTTTCATTAGACCTTCAAGCTCTCCAAAGGCTCAGATTATAACTGTTGCCATATATATATGAGGCTGTTGTCTTTTCCTTCTGAGCCTGCCTTTCTTCCCCAACCCAGGAGTATCCTCTTGCCAAATCAAAAGACTTTTTCTTTGGGCTTTAGCTTTAAAGATACTTGAAGGTCTAGGTGCTTTAACCTCACATACACTCAAAGTTTTATCACTGCTGCATATACCAGTTGTGGTATAATAAAGAATGTGTCTGGCTTTTGTGCCTAGTTCCTAGCACACAGCTTCAAAAATTCTACTGTTTCCTGATAGGAGTGTCTTTTGCACTCATAACAAGCCCTTTTCACCCATCCCTGGGTTTATGCTAACAAAGTTACCCATGGCGGGCCCTTAGTTTCAAGGGAGGAATTGACCAAGCCAGAAAGACCAAGCACGTGATTAGAGCATTGGAATTCTCAGCCCCATCCCATCCCTGATCTCCAAGGAGGTGATGGGGCTGGAAATTGAGTTCAATTTTAACATGGCCAATGATTTAAGCAATGATGTCTATGTAAAGAAACCCCAATAAAAACTCTGGACAGTGAGGCTTGGGGAGCTTCCTGGTTGGTGAACATTCCAACGTACTAGGAAGGTAGAGCATCCTGATTCCACAGGCATGAAGGCTCCTGAGCTCTGGACCCTTCCAGTGCTTGCTACCATACATATCACTTTATCTGGCTCTTCATTTGTATTCTTTATAATAAAATGGTGATTGTAAGTACAGCATTTTCCTGAGTTCTGTGAGTCATTCTGTAAATTATCAAAACTGAAGGAAAATCATGGAAACTCCCAAGTTTGTAACCAAGTCACACAGAGGTGTAGGTAGCCTGGGGACCCCATGTATGGCTGGAGTCTGAAAGAAGCGTGGACTTGGTGAGGACTTTGCTCTTTAAATTGTGGAATCTACACAAATTCCAGGTAGTCAGTGCCAGACTTGACTTAAATTGCAGGACAGTCAGCTGGTGTCACAGATTAGGTGTTAGAATGCACCACTACTCTTGTCCAGGATGCACGCAAAAGAAGTATATATGAAGATGTCAAAAAATGGAGGAATACAGGAAACAAGCATGAGAAGAAAAAGCAAGAAAAATTTTTAGAAAGTGTTTTAAATAATAAAAAACACTTGATGAAAGAATGACCACTTTAAGTACACATCTACTCAATCTACAACTATTACCGGGGCCTTCTGGATACCCAAACTTGCACTAGATACATAGGCAGGAAACAAGGAAGAGGAAACTGTAAGACGCTGCCCCCATCCCCATGGGGCTTGGCTGGAGGAACTGGAACACATAGCCCTAAATCCCTTAAAGAAAAATGAAGGGCCGGGCTTGGTGGCTCATACCAGTAATCCCAATACTTTGGGAGGCCGAGGCAGGCAGATCACTTGAGATCAGGAGTTCGAGACCAGCCTGGCCTGCATGATGAAACTCCACCTCTACTAAAACTACAAAAAATTAGCTGGGCTTGGTGGCGGGTGCCTGTAATCCCAGCTACCTAGGAGGCTGAGGCAGGAGAATTACTTGAGCCTGGGAGGCGGAGGTTGCAGTGAGCCAAGACCTCACTGCTGTACTCCAGCCTGGGCAACAAAGCGAGACTCCATCTCAAAAAAAAAAACAAAAACAAAAAGAAAGAAAGAAAGAAAAGAAAAGAAAAATGAAGGGCAGTTTACAACACGTGCCAAGTGAGATGTATATGATGAGAAACACCATAAAGAACAAGGTGAGCTGCTCAAAGCCACACAAAGACAGAACGGGACCATTTCAGTCTTTCTCATCAATGTCTTCTCAGCACTCAGTAGACATTTAAATTCATTAAGAGCAAAGAGAATAAAAAGTTCACAGTAATCGAGAAACATGCAGTCATGGGTCACTACTGGAAGTAGCTAGGGCACCAACCCTTTCTCAGAAAATTGGCAACAAATGGCCCTGAATAGGCAATAATTAAACCCAGCCTTTCTTATACAAATTGTATTTCAGTATTAAAAGAGCAGCCATAACTGATGAGGAAATTTTATTCTTTTTTTATGGAAGAATTCCATTTAATATGTGTTTAAAAGATGACAAATTAGAAACATCATCATTTTGTAGCCGTAATAGGTTTCTTGCCCAACGCACACAGCAAGTCAATTGACTGAGACACCAGGTTGCAACAGACAAAGAGGTTTAATTGTAGGGCTGCCAAATGCACAGACAGGGGGAAACCTCAAATCTGCCTCCCTGAAGAGTTGGGGGCTAGGATTTTTAAGGGTTTGGGAGTGGGCGAAAGTGTGGAGATCGTTGATTGGTTGAAGAGTGCAGTGTGAAGTCACGGGATAGGGAGAGGAAGAGACTGTGTTCTCATAGTACTGCTGACTCAGTGCCTCTGTTGGGGTCTTCAAACTGGTTGCCATCAGCTGTTCTGTTGGAACTCAGGATCAGAAGAACATCTTAAGCAATTCTTAAACAGAAGCCTTGTGATTTTGGCAGGGTCTAGCTGTGTCACCCAGGCTGGAGTGCAGCAGTGTGATCTTGGCTCACTGCAACCTCCATCTCCATCTCCCAGGCTCAAGTGATCCTCCTGCCCAGCCTTCTGAGTGCTAGGACTACAGGAACATACCACCACACCCAGCTAATTTTTGTACTTTTTTGTAGAGACTGGATTTCACCATGTTACTCAGGCTGGTCTTGAACTCCTGAGCTCAGGTGATCTGCCTGCATCAGCTTCCCAAAATGCTAGGATTACAGGTGTGAGCCACCATGCCTGGCCAAAAGCCTTATGATTCTAATGTCAGAGATCCTATAGGAACAATGGGGATGTAAATGGTCAGTATCTAGTGTTCCTGACATTCAGTTACAAGGAAGCGGTCCAAAGCACAGCATGATTAATGCTTAATTACAATAATATTTCTGTCCAGAATTCACTTTAACCCTATGAGGACGGCTTTAATTTTGCAACCTATGATGAAATAAATGATTTAGGCAGAGATTGTCAATGGATGAAACCATTAGATGAAATGATGGGGAAGGCTGTAATGGGGTGGGGAGATGTCACCTCCCAAATCCACAAGGTTTATTTTTATTTTTTTATTTTTAATGTTGAGACAGGGTCTCACTCTGTTACCCAGGCTGGAGTACAGTAGCACAATCACAGCTCACTGCAGCCTCAATCTCCCAGACTCAAATGATCCTCCCACCTCAGCCTCCTGTGTAGCTGGGACCATAGGTGCACACCACAACACCTAGCTAATTTTTAAAATTTGTTTGTAGAGATGGAGTTTCACCATGTTGCCAGACTGGTCTCAAACTCCTGATCTCAAGCAATCCTCTCACCTCAGCCTCCCAAAGTGCTGGGATTACAGGCATGAGCCACCGTTCCTGGTACCAAATCCACAGTTTAATCTCAGTGTTAGCAGGAGGAACAGCCAAACATGGTGGCCTCCAGGCATGAGACAAGCAGGAGGAACAGCCAAACATGGTGGCCTCCAGGCATGAGACAGTACAGAGCACAGAGCACAATCCATTATGTGTTCTTGCCAAATCGATTTTTTTAATTTGGGAGCAACATTGGCTACGAGAAACATAAGCCATTAAGTTAGCAAATTCCAGAGAAAATGTCTAGGCCAGACAGACTTCAAAGAAAGAGAACAACAAAATATGAAGAAACCAGGACAGAAATGTGGAAGGGTGTGCATTCTCCTAACCACAAAAGAGAAACGAGCCAAGAACCTAACAAGAATCCAGTTAAGCAGAGTTCAAGGTCAAGACCCCAGACCTATAGTTCCACCCCAGTTACCCTAGCAACCAGGTCCCCACTTACATCAAAGGAAGGAAGCAATGACTAGACGCAGGACTACTCATGGCAAGTGGCCAATGGCCAAAGGGGCAGTTTAGGAAGAATTTGAGCGGCCGACCACAAATAAGGTCACCAGTGGGGAGAGGTTGTGGATAAAAGGAGCCTGCATGCTGGAGAGCTTTGGCTGCTCTGACCCGAGGCTCCTCCAGCTGAATTTAGTCAGATCACAGTAGGTAAGATGCTATCACTCCTCGGTTCCATTCACTGGCACCAGTACCTGGGATAATCCTTAGATGGGGAAAGGTGAGGAAGGAAGCTCTCCTTTGCCTTGTACTGCCCTATGTGAGTTGGGCTGGGTGCACTGGAGTGCTCTGTAGACCTGGAGGGAAGAATCTGGCAAGGAGAGCAGGATACGAGGATCCCAGCAACTCAGCCTACCCAAGAGGGTCCCATCCAAGCAACAATGTCTGGCATGCTCATCTCGGATGGAGTTCCTCAAAGAGGTGCCATATCCAAGCCACTGTCCCTTGGTTGTAAGGCCAGGCTGGGAATTGCAGAGGGGAACTCGTCATGTTCCTGAGGGAATGGGGATGTGGGGCTCCAACTGGCGGGGCAGGGAGTTATCAGCAGGAAAAGGAGAAAAGCTCAGTTTGCGGGCAGGGATGCTTACGAAATAAGATCCTTTGCCAAGGCTCAGCCAGGAGAAAAAGGCTCACAAAGGGCTTAACTGAAGCCCTGGCCAGAAGGGAAAAGATTCCACAGTTGAAAGAGCAAGATAAAAAGGCCTTGGTGCACCTGTGTCCTGGTTGAGGGTCTTCAGGGTTCTTTAGGGCCCGAGGCCGATGGAGGCAGAGTCTACATAGAACTACGTTTTGTGGTGTTCTGGGGAAAACCTTTCGACTTGGCTGTGCTATTCAGTATGGCTGTATAGTGCTTTTGAATATGTTAGTGGTGTTGTCATGTGTTCTGGACCATCAGTGGAGCCTACCATTCAAAATTCAGATATTGTCTTTGCAGAAAATCTTAGTGTACATTTTTGTGGTATCCAAAGAGGTGACATTGTGATTGCAAAAAGCCCAAATGATCCAAAATCAAGTATTTGTAAAAGAGTAATCGGAAGGAGACCAAATCCTCACCACTAGTCCATCAGATTTCTTTAAAAATGTGCCAGTGGGTCATGTTTGGTTAGAAGGTGATAATCTACAGAATTCTACAGATTCCAGATTCCAGGTACTATGGACCTATTCCGTATGGACTAATAAGAGAACAAGTCTTCTTTAAGATTTGGCCTCTGAGTGATTTTGAGTTTTTGCGTGCCAGTCCTAATGGCCACAGATTTTCTGATGATTGGTAAGCATTTATTCTTTTGACTTGATTATTGTCTCGTGTTCATGTGAATTTATTACTCCCATTGAAACCATGTACTTACCAATAAACTATTTGCTATTCAGAAAAAAAAAAGAAAGGCCTTTGGCCAGGCACAGTGGCTCACGCCTGTAATCCCAGCACTTTGGGAGGCTGAGGTGGGTGGATCACCTGAGGCCAGAAGTTCAAGACCAACCTGGGCAACATGGTGAAACCCCGTCTCTACTAAAAATACAAAAAAAAATTAGTCAGGCCTAGTGGCATGCCTGTAATCCCAGCTACCTGGGAGGCTGAGGCACGAGAATTGCTTGAACCCAGGAGGCAGAGGTTGCAGTGAGCCAAGATGGCACCACTGCACTCCAGCCTGGGGTGATAGATCGAGACTCCATCTCAAAGGAGGATTTGGCCAGGATGATGGCTAGGATAATGGAAGAATGGGGTGGCCAGCAGGTGACCACTATGAGCTCAAAGCTCAATTCCTTCTGATAGCAGGAGAGAAAATGCCACTAAACCCATGGGAGGCAAGGAGTACAGGAGAGCAGAGGAATAGCCCCCCAAAGATGTCCATATCCTAATCCCCAGAACCTGTGCGTATGTTATCTTACGCAGCAAAGGGGCTTTGCAGATGTGACTAAGGTCATGGATCTTGAGATGGAGTGACGCTCCTAGATTATGCAGGTGGGCCCAATCTATTATCGGTTATTTTGATGCAATTACTTTTGCACCAACCTACTAATCACCTGAGTCCTTAGAAACAGAGGCCCTTTCCTAGCTGAAGGTAGTGACATTCACTGGAGAAGAGGCAGGAGAGAGACCTGAGCTTCTGTCACCGGTTTGAAGATGAAGGGAGCCATGGATCAGGAAACATGGCATCCTTCAGAAGCTAAGAACAGCCCCAGCCAACATCCAGCATGCAGATAGGGCCCTCCGCCCTGCAACCACATGGAACAGAATCCTGCCCACAAGAGTGAGTCTGGAAGCAGGGTCTCCCCAGAGCCTCCAGAAAGGAAGGCAGCCCAGCTGTCACCGTGATTCCAGCCTGGCAGGGCTCAGAGCAATCACCCACATTGCTTGGTTTACGACCCCTTCCTGGCATCACCCTAACCTCTTGATTTCCTCATTGCTTCTCCTACTATTGACACTTATCTCTTGTCTCCCTCGTATAAGGACCCTTGGGATTACATCAAACCCTCTGCTAAATTCTTAACTTAATCATATCTGCAAAGTCCTTTATGCCATATAAGGTAACATATTCACAGGTTCTGGGGATTAGGACATGGACATTTTGAGGAAGTAATTATTCAGTCTACCACACTGGGTGTATTACCCTGTTCTCATGCTGCTATTAGAGACATATCTGAGACTGGGCTATTTATAAAGAAAAGCAGTTTAATTGACTCACAGTTCTGCATAGCTGGGGAGGTCTCAGGAAACTTGCAACCATGGCAGAAGGCACCTCTTCACAGGGCGGTAGGTGAGAGAATGAGTGCCGACCAGAGGAGGAAGCCCCTTATAAAACCATCAGGTCAGGCCAGGCGCAGTGGCTCATGCCTATAATCCTACTACTTTGGGAGGCCAAGGCAGGCAGATCATGAGGTCAAGAGATCGAGACCATCCTGGCCAACATGGTGAAACCCTGTCTCTACTAAAAATACAAAAATTAGCTGGGCATGGTGGTGTGCACCTGTAATCCCAGCTACTCGGGAGGCAGAGGTAGGAGAATCAGTCGAACCCAGGAGGCGGAGGTTGCAATGAGCTGACATCGCACCACTGCACTCCAGCCTAGCAACAGAGCAAGATTCCAGAAAAAAAAAAGAAAATCAGGTCTCATGAGAACTCACTCACTATCAGGAGAACAGCGTGGGAAAAACCAGCCCCATGATTCCATTATCTCCACCTGGTCCAGCCTTTGACACGTGCGGATTATTACAGTTCAAAGTGAGATTTGGATGGTAACACAGAGCCAAGCCCTATCACTGGGCATTGGCAAACAGTTGGTATTTAAACCATGACACTGGAGAAAGAACCTAGAAAGTGAGTGTAAACAGAGAAGAACGGGCCTGGGCTGGGCAGTGGCTTACACCTATAATCCCAGTGCTTTGGGAGGCTGAGGCAGGAGGATTGCTTGAGGTCAGGAGCTCAAGGCTGCAGTGAGCTCTGATCAACCCACTGCACTCCAACCTGGGCAACAGAGCAAGACCCTGTCTCTGAAAAATAAAGAAAGGAAAAGAACAGCTCCAACGACTGAGACCTGGGGTTTCAATTGCCCCAACCTGTGTCAAACTCTCTTCAAAGACCTCCAAAGTCCCACCTGTTTCTCCTCTCCCCTTTCTTCCTCCCCCATCTAGACAGTCTCTGTGCCCTGGAGAGGAAGAGGAAGAAAATGGCAGCCCACTCCACAATCCCAGGGCCAGGAGGCCTGAAGCCACAATATGCTACAACAAAAGTACCTTAGAAAAAATTTACAACAAAATGACTGGGCATGGTGACTCATGCCTGTAATCTCAGCACTTTGGGAGGCTGAGGCAGGTGGATCGCCTGAGGTCAGGAGTTCAAGACCAGCCTGGCCAACATGGCAAAACCCCGTCTCTACTAAAAATACAAAAATTATCCAGGCGTGGTGGCGGGCACCTATAATCCCAGGTAATCCAGAGGCTGAGGTGGGAGAATCACTTGCACCCAGGAGGTGGAGTTTGCAGTGAGCCAAGATTGTGCCACTGCACTGCAGCCTGCAGCCTGGACAACAGAGCAAGACTCCATCTCAAAAAAAAAAAAAAAAGAAAAGAAAAAAGCAAAAAATTTACAAAAAAAAAAATATAAATGCAGCCACAATATACCTGGAGCTCTGGGGATGTGGGGCTCCAGGGACGCAGCTGCCACCCACAGTACACTGGGCAGGAACAGTCACGCCCAGTTGCTGGGCTAACAGCTTCCTGGTGAATTAGGAATGAGGACTCGCCTTCATCTCTGCTTTGTCAAAATTCCTCCAGGAAATGAGTAAGATAAAATTCATCCCATTCTTGTTCCTCCATGCCCTGCCTCTTCCTTCACTGAGCAGTTTTTCTCCTGCAAACACAATGCTCATGTCAGAAAAAAAGAGACAGAACTACATCATTCAACACCTACTGATTAAATGCCAACTTCTGAACACTGACATTTGATGCTTCTGACATACTCTTGATAGATTCACATTTTACAGAGGGGGAAAGGGACTTGGCAGTTGCAGAACTGATTCAAGGCTGCAGAGCTTATAAGAGTCTGGAATTTGATCCAAGCTGGAATTTGATTCTTTCCTATGGCAGCTGTAACAAATTACCAGAAACTTAGTGGCTTAAAACAACACAAATACGTATATATTCTATTACAGTTCTGGAGTTCAGAAGTCTGAAATGGGCCTCCTCGGCCTTCAGTACCTCTAAGATTTGTGTCTAGCATGCTTTTCGGAGATCCACTGCCTATTTGCAGTGAAACCAAGGTATCAATAGAGCTGCTTCCTTCTAGAGGCTCTAAGGGAGATCCATTCTCTGCCTCTTCCACCTTCTAGAGGCCGCCTGCATTCCTCAGCTTACAGCTGCAATTGCTACAATCTCTGCCTCCGTGGTCTCATTACTTTCTCCTTATACCTCTGGCTTTGACCACCCTCCCTCCCAGCCCCACTGCTTCCCTCTTATAAGGACCCATTCCTAATGTAAATACCCAATGAAAGTATATATCTGATATGGCTCGGCTCGGTGTCCCCGCCCAAATCTCATGTCGAATGGTAATCCCAGTGTCGGAGGTAGGGCCTGGTGGGAGGTGATTAGATCACGCAGGTGTTTCTCACGAATGGTTAGCACCATCCCTTTGGTGCTCTTCTTGAGAGAGTGAGTGAGTTCTTGAGAGATCTGGTTGTTTAAGAGTGTTTAGCACCTCCCCTGTCTTGCTCCTGCTGCCACCATGTGAGGCATCTCACTCCCCTTTGCCTCCCACCACGATTGGAAGCTTTCTGAGGTCTCCCCAGAAGCAAAAGCTACTATGTTTCCTGTAAAGCCTGCGGAACCATGAGCCAATTAAACCTTTTTTCTTTATTAATTACCCAGTCTCAGGTATTCCTTTAGAGCAATACAAGAGTATATAAGAATACCTGAGACTGGGTAATTAATACAATATTTTTTAAAAATTTGCCTTCACATGTTCATAGGAACTCTATTCATAACGACCAAAAACTAGAAACGACCCAAATGTTTCAACAACAGAGGAACAGAGAAATAAATTGTGGCGGAGACATGCAATGGAATACTACCTAGCAAAAGAGGAGGAACAAATACCAATAACATGGAACAACATAAATGAGTTTTGCAGGCTTAACATTGAGTACAGGAAGCCAGACACAAATGAGTGCAGGCAGCACAATTCCATTCACATGAAGTTCAAGAATAAGCAAACTACTTTCTGGTGATAGAAATCAGATGCTGATTACTGGACAGTGGTCGCGGAGCAGGTAGGGTAAGGTGGTTCTTTTAAGCACATTTTTAGCATTTGCTAATCTGTCCACTTGTGTTTCTGTACTTTTATGTATGTTTGCCATATTTCACACAAGAAAAGTTAAAATTTTACATTTTCTTCATTACCTCTAAGATCTGTGTCTAGCATGCTTTTCAGAGAGTCACTGCCTATTTGCATTTATCTTTCTAATACCACCTGCCCGTGTCCTTTGTCCACCTCTCTAGGTTGGTCTCCTTTTACCTAGATTTGTGCAAGCTCTTTCCATACTAAATAATCCAGCCTTTTTCACTAGTGCTGCAGGCATTTTCCTCTGGTGCTTTGTTTATACATTCCAGTCATTAAATTGTGTGATTTTTTTCCTTTGAGTTTTATGTCATTGTTAGAAAGCTCTCCACCTCTGGGACTTCGTTTGTTTTAGTTTTTACATTTTCATTTTTTATCTGAGAATTTTTTTCATGGCTTTGTCCAGAATATTTTAGTGTAAGAAATCACACGGAAATTCAGCTTTATTTTATTGCTAAGGCCAGTTACCTTAACATCTTACCACTTTCTCACAGGTAAGAGGTGCTAGCTTTATCATACACCTAATTCCTTTTGTATTGGGCATGGTTTTGAACCTTCTCTTTTTTCTTTTTTTTTCAGCAGAGTCTTGTTCTGTCACCCACACCAGAGTGCAGTGGTGCAATCTTGGCTCACTGCAACCTCTGCCTCCCAGGTTCAAGCGATTCTCCTGTCTCAGCCTCCTGAGTAGCTGGGATTACAGGTGCTTGCCACCAGCCCCAGCTAACTTTTGCATTTTTAGTAGAGACAGGGGTTCATCATGTTGGCCAGGCTGGTCTCGAACTCCTGACCTCGGGTGATCCACCTGCCTCGGCCTCCCAAAATGCTGGAATTACAGGTGTGGGCCACCGCGCACGGCTCTGAACCTTCTTTTGTGTCACTCATACATCCACCACTCATTCCTGCACCAGGGTCTTCATGGAAGAAAACTCCAGCCAATTGAACTGTTATCCTGCTATGGAATGTGTCGTTCATACACACACACACAGGGACTGACTCATGCTTCCTCTTTACCTGGAATATCTTTACCCCGTATCTTAGCAGCCACATTCCCATATTTCAAGCATCATGGCAAATACCACCTCCTTTAAGTCTTTCTTAATCTTCTGAGTGATGTGTACTCTAGGGAAATCTGGCATCTTGGCTTTGGACATATTAACAAAGACTATTGCCATGATTATTTCTGAAGACTATGTTGTTCTGTAGGAAGAGAATTTTGGATCTACCAATAAATCAACTGACATCTCAATGGTTATTGAAGGGAAGTTCATCAGTCTGCAGGTAACCCATGCTGAGATAGAGCTAGAATGAGAACAAGAACTGACAGTTGTATAACTTTGCTGGTTGCTAAAGTATTAAAGTGTTGCATGATATGGTGTTTTGGTCCATTCTCACATTGCTATAAATAAATACTTGAGACTGGGTAATTTATAAGGAAAAGATGCTTAATTGGCTCACAGTTCTGCAAGCTGTACAAGAAGCATGGCAACATCTGCTTCTGGGGAGGCCTCGGGAAGCTTCCAACCATGGCAGAAGGCAAAGGGTGAACAGACACATCACATGGCGAAAGCAGGAGCAAGAGAGTGAGGGCAGGAGGTGCTACATACTTTTCAACAACCAGATTGCATGAGAACCCATGCACTACTGTGAGGGCAGTACTAAGGGGAGTGGTGCCAAACCATTCATGAGAAATCCACCTCTATGATCCAATCACTGCCCACCAGGCCCCACCTCCAACACCGGAGATTACATTTCAATGTGAGATTTGAGTGGGGACACACATCCAAACTATCTCATATGCCATGGTGCATTTGCTCTAGATTGTAAGTTTCTTGAAAGTAGAAATGAAATACATCTTTGTGGAGGCCAAAGCAGCTCCATCTCAGACACTAATCCACCATATGGGCTTCTGGTTAACCCCAGTTCCAAGAGGGCCCCTAAAATTTCCAGCTTATCTATTGTTCCTTGTGGAAGAGCCAGTACTTGCTATAAATCTTACTCTCAGGTCAAATCACCTCGACGTTTTCTATGTCAAGTGCCCTAAGCATCCCCTCTGAATCACTCTTTCCCTATGGTATACAAGCCCTGGGTCTGGGAGTAATGGTGAAACTGCCTTTGCAAAAATTCTAATAGTGAGAAAATTATGACAGTGAAGAGATCTGACCTAACCAACTCCATCTCGCCTTTAACTTCCAAGCTTCCTTGTTCACTCCTGGGTGTAGGCTGAACTAACTTTGGGGAGGAATTTCGTTTAGAGTTTAGCTTTAAAACAAAGGTGATAAGACTTCCTTCCCAAAAGAAACTCCCTCCTTGCTTAGAACTCAAACCACCTTTGTAAAACCAACACATTAACCACAAGATTAGAAATTGTATCTCAGGAGTCGTGCAGCCAGAGGCCACAAGATTCCTAACCTCCCCAGTTGTGCCTAAGGATAATATTACTATTGTAAGACCTCGCACTGGTGTTCGAGATATTTTTCAGCCACTGAATTCTGATGGATCAGTTGGTCCCACCCAGACCAGTAAACTGCTTCATCTGGCCTTATGGCTCCCACCCAGAAACTGACGTGGTACAGGAAGACAGCTTCAACTCCCTGTGATTTCAGCCCCGAACCCACCGATCAGCATTCCTCATTTCCTATCCTCTGTCTGCCAAACTATCTTTTTTTTTTTTTTGAGACAGAGTCTCACTCTGTTGCCCAGGCTGGAGTGCAGTGGCACAATCTTGGCTCACTGCAACCTCTACCTCCTGGGTTCAAGCAATTCTCCTGCCTCAGCCTCCTAAGCAGCTGGGATTACAGGCATGTACAACCATACTCAGCTAATTTTTTTATTTTATTGTTTTTAGTAGAGACGGGGTTTCACCATGTTGGTCAGGCTGCTCTCGAACTCCTGACCTCGTGATCCATCCACCTCGGCCTCCCAAAGTGCTGGGATTACAGGCGTGAGCCACCATGCCCGGCTTAAACCCTCAGCCTCTGAATTTTCAGGGAAGCTGATTTGAGTAATAATAAAACTCCAGTTTCCCATTTAACTGTCTCTATGAGTATTAAACTCTTTATTGCAATTCCCCTGTCTTGATAAATCGACTCTATCTAGGCAGTGGGCAGGAGAACCCACTGGGCAGTCATAATAGCGTGGGGATCCACCATCTGGTCTTCCCACTGCCCAAGACACAGTCATGGCTTCGGTTTGTAAGACACTATTAAGTATTTTTTCCTAAGAAACTTGATTTCCCAGCCTCTTTCTTTGGCCTCTCAGCTTCTTCCAACTTTTGGGGGTAGGTTTACATAGACCTGCCCACTGCAGAACGACCTTGTATTCATGTATTTAGTCACTGACGTCCAAGGAGATTGATCAGCAGAAGGAACTTGGAATATCCAGTAAACTATAATAATGTTATTTGCCTCCTGTCTCAAAATGCTAACTGAAAAAAAAAAAAAAGCCAGATATTTGACTAGGTTCATTCATCCAAAACACGCCTAGTTGTGATGTGCTTCCTTGAGTACAATGACCAAGTTGAGTCTTACTAGGTGAAATTTAATGGTGTCTGTAATCCCCACTGTTCCAGCATTCCAGAAGTCCCTCTCTGTTTGACGCTTAAAAATAATACCACAAGCAGTTACCATTTCCCAAGCTCTCTGTGTGTGCTGGACACCTAGGAGACATTAGCTCCTTTAGTCCTCACAACAGCTCCCTGAGTTTCATACCCCCAGAGCAGAGCTCACAGGGGCCACGGGCATAGACTCTGAAGCAGGGCTGTCCAACAGGACTTTCTGCAATGATGAGAATGTTCCAGATCTACAATGTCCAACTCTGTACCCAACAACCACATTGGCTACTGAGCACATGAGATGTATGCCTGAGAAAATGAATTTTAAATTGTATTTAATTTTAATTAGTTTAAACTTAAATGGCCTCCAAATCTAAATCCCAGCGCTGCCACTTACTGAGTGGGCTTGGGCAAGGTACTGTACCTCACTAGCCTGGCTTTCCTTTCTGTTAAATGTTATGAACTGAATTGTGTCCGCCCCTCCCCCCCCACCAAAATCATATGTAAAAGCCCTAATCCCCAGTACTTTTTTTTTTTTTTAAGACAGAGTCTTGCTCTGTTGCCCAGGCTGGAATGCAGTGGCATGATCTCAGTTCACTGCAACCTCCCAGGTTCACGTGATTCATTAAGTAGTGATGGTAAAGGAGGTCATGAGAAAGGGGAAGTCATGACATCAATACAATAAGACCAGTGTCCTTATAAGAAAAGGATGCAATGCCAGGGGTACATGTACACAGAACACAGGAAGTGTGAGGATGCAGGAAGAAGGTGGCCATCTGCAAGCCAAGGAGAGAGGCCTCAGGAAAAACCAATCCTGCTAGCACCTTGACCTTGGACTTCCAGCTTCCAGAACTTCGAGAAAATAGATTTCCACTCTTTAAACCACCCAGTCTGTGATATTTTGTTATGGCAGCCCCAGGAAACTAATACAGTAAGATAAGAATTATAAGAATTGGCCAGTCATTTTGGTTTGCACCTGTAATCCCAGAACTTTGGCAAACTGATGTCAGAGGATTGTTGAGGTCAGGAGTTTGAGACCAACCTGAGCAATATAGTGAGATGAGACTCCCTTGTCTACAAAAAAATTAGCCAAATGTGGTGGCACGCATCTGTAGTTCCAGCTACTCAGGAGGCTGAGGCAGGAGGATTGCTTGAGCCCAGGACTTCAAGGCTGCGGTGAGCTGTGATTGTGCTACTGCACTCCAGCCTGGATGACAGAGCAAGATTCTATCTCTTAAAAAAAAAAAAAAAAAGTATAAGAACTGACTTCCAGGGATTGTCGTGAAAGTTAATTAACAGATATGCAAAGCACATGGCATAGTGCCCAGCACCTAGTAAGTGTTCACTAATAGTCACTAATGTTATTATCATTACTGATGAGCAGGCTGAGCTCAGAGCAGAAGGAATTTGCCAAGGCCACAGAGCCAGAAAATAGGAGAACTAAGTCTCAAACTCAGTTCTATCTGATACCAAGGGACACTGTTCTGCTCTGCTACCTTCCTTCCTTCTTCTCCACCTGGAATAGGAGACCCCTAATCCCTATTTGGTGCAGATAGATGGCATGCAGTGGGAAGAACGCAAACCCACTGCTACCTTCCAAGTCTGTCTCTTCCCAGTAAGGAATCTTGCACATGGATTCCAGAAAAAACTAAATGTCCTGGCCGGGTGCGGTGACTCACGCCTGTAATCCCAGCACTTTGGGAGGCCAAGGCGGGCAGATCATGAGATCGAGACCATCCTGGCAAACACGGTGAAATCCCATTTCTACTAAAAATACAAAAAATTAGCCAGGTGTGGTGGTGGGTGCCTGTAGTCCCAGCTACTCGGGAGGCTGAGGCAGGAGAATGGTGTGAACCCAGGAGGTGGAGGTTGCAGTGAGCCGAGATCGTGCCGCTGCACTCCAGCTTGGATGACAGAGCCAGACTTTGTCTCAAAAAAAAAAAAAAGAAAAAGAAAAAAAGAAAACCTAAGTATCCTATCATGGAAGTCTCTTAAGGAACACCAGAAGACAGGAACGGAAATGTTCACTGACTTAAACACCTGGTTCCTTGGCATTCCCAAAGATGAGACTAATGTCCTATTGATGCAGGACAGGTGAGCCCCAAAATTGGGGCTTAGCCCAGGAGGGTTCTTGGCTTCACACAGGAAAGAATTCGAGGGCTAGCTAGTGGTATTAGCAACTTTTATTGAAGCAGCAGTGCACAGCAGCAGCAGAGGTCCTGCTCCTTGCAGAGTAAGGCTACCTCACAGGCGCTACGCCCAGAGTAGCAACTCAGGGGCAGTTCTGCAGTCATGTTTATGCCCATTTTCAATTATATGCAAATTAAGGGGCAGGTTATGCAGAAATTTTTAGAAAAAGAGGGGTAACTTCTGGGTTTTGGGGTCATTGCCTCAGAAAGGGATGGTAACTTCCAAGTGTTACCGTGGCAATTGTAGACTGCAATGGCACAGGTGGGCATGTCTTACGGAAAGGTGCTTTTGCCTCTTCCCTGTTTCAGCTAGCCTTCAATCTGGTCCAGAGTCAGAGCCTGCCTCCAGCAACCAGTCCCGCCTCCTACCTTTCTACTGACTCCAGAGAGTGTCCGAACCTCTGGCTGTCTCATCTTGGTCAGTCAAGTTAGACACAACCATGCTTGTTTCTGTCAAGAATGCTCCAGTCCACCACATAACCAATTCCACTGCCAAAGCTGGGGCTGATTTCTGGCCAGGGGCCCCCAAAGACTTCTTATCCTCAGTTAACCTAAACACACTGTTTGGACCACTCATACACAGAAATACTACCAAGAGAAATGAGGCATCTGCCAAAACCAGATTACTTCTTTTTTATTTTTTTAATTAATTAATTAATTTTTTGGAACTGGATTCTTACTCTGTCGCTCAGGTTTGGAGTGCAGTGGTGTGATCTTGGCTCACACAACTTCCACCTCCCAGATTCAAGCGATCTTCCCACCTCAGCCTCCCGAGCAGCTGGGATTACAGGCGTGCACCACCACGCCTGACTAATTTTTGTATTTTTAGTGGAGACAGGGTTTCACCATGTTGGCCAGGCTGGTCTCTAACTCCTCACCTCAAGTGATCCACCCACCTCAGCCTCCCAAAGTGCTGGGATTACAGGTGGGAGCCACTGCACCCAGCCCAAACCAGACTACTTCTTGCCACCACATAAGGCCATTCCTGAGAAGGAAGTAAGGAGCCTGCCCTCAAATGCTGCATAGCCTCTCCTCTCCGAGGGGGGAGAACATTAGTACCTCCCAGGAAATCAAGCTTTAGACTAACACAATTCAGCAGAACAGCCAATATGGTCATCGGAGCTGAAGAACTTTTCATCTGATGAGCCTCAATAATCAAGAAAGTGATTGGGTGCAGACAGGAATTCTGTCCCCACTCTGCCATGAAGAAACTTGGCCTCCATTTTTTTAACTGGCAAAGACAAATTGTATATATTTATGATGTACACCATGATGTTTTCAAATATGTATACATCGTGGAAATCTAAATCAAACTATTTAACATGAGCATTACCATATATACTGATACGGTTTGGCTGTGTATCCCCACCCAAATCTCACGTCCAGTTATAATTCCTAATGTTGGGGGAGGGACCTGGTGGAAGGGGATTGGGTCCTGGGGGAGGATTTCCCCTTGCTGTTCTCGTGACAGTGAATGAGTTCTCATGACAGTGAATGAGTTCTCATGAGATCTGGTTGTTTGAAAGTGTGTAGCACATCCCCCTTCACTATCTGTCCCCTGCTCCACCATGGAAAGACGTGCTTGCTCCCCCTTCGCCTTCTGCCATGATTGTACATTTCCTAAGGCCTCCCAGCCATGCTTCCTATACAGCCTGCAGAACTGTGAGACAATTAAACCTCTTTCCTTCATAAATTACCCAGTCTCAAGTAGTTCTTTATAGCAGTATAAGGACAGACTGAATATGTGGTGCACATATTTTTTGTGTGTGTGGTGAGAACACTTAAAATCTACTCTCTGAGCAATTTTCAAATATACAATACATTGTTATTAACTACGGTCACCATGTTGTACAATAGTTCTCTTGAACTTATACCTTCTTGGCCTCCACGTTCTAGTTTCTAAAATGAGTGTGTTACATTAGCAGGATAACTAAGTTCCCTCCCAGTGCTAAAATGTTAAGTACAGAAGAAGAGAATTCTATAGTAATCCCTAAAAGTATTTTAAACCACTATTAAAATTTCCCTTTATACAGTAATGATGCAATAGGAAAATGAATGCAATCTTATCTTTCATTGTAATAGCCTAATCAAAAAGAAGACAACACTGAATGTAATAAAATTGTTAACTGCTCTGGGCTTGGTGGGCAGGATGAGCAAACGCAGTGAGAAGGGGTGAAGGGGAAAGGCACTCTCTCTGATCACAATGAGAAGACAACGGTGCCTCCATCCATCATCATGCAGGGGCTCAGAGAGTTGAGAGGAGCCCCAGGGTCAAGGGCTTAAACTTTCTGAGCTTTGAACCACTTGTGCAAACCACTCACCCTCCTTGCCTCCCAAAACCGACTTCTGTAAAACTATGAAAACTTCAGTGCTACCATGGATTAAAAAAAAAAAAATACAGTGGCTCACACCTGTAGTGCCAGCACTTTGGGAGGCCAAGATAGGAGGATCACTTGAGGCCAGGAGTTCAAGATCAGCCTGGGCAACTGAGCAAGATCCCATCTCTACAAAAAATTGAAAAATTAGCTGAGCATGGTTGTGCACTGCTGTAGTCCCAGATACTTGGGAGGCTGAGGTGGGAGAACTGTTCGAGCCTGGGAAGTCAAGGCTGCCATGAGCTATGATCACACCACTATACTCTAGCTCAGATGACAGAGCAAAACCCTGTCTCAAAAAAAAAATTATAAAAGATCTTTCCAGCTAGTAATGTTTAACACTGAGTAGTTGGCAAAACTTGTCTGGGTATCAAGAGTGACTTGAGATAGGTAGGGGGATGGGCAGAGTTTGGGGGTCCTGAGATACAAGGACCAGTGCTCTGAGGCAGTGCCCTGGGAAGGATTAACAGCATGGCACCCCCATAGAGATGTGCCCCTAAACAAGGAATTCCAGCCTGAACAAAGAGGCCCATTCCCCAGGCAGTAAAAAGAAACAGTTGAGGACCACCCAGGTGCCATATGATTGGAACAGTGGACATTTCAGTGGAGCCCAAGTTCAGAGATAGCCAGTGACCAGGGACTCAGCCCCTCCTTTGCACTGCAGGAGATCCCTTCACCAGGCAAGAAAGCCCCAAAAACCACCAAGGTGGAATTTTCCACTCTACATGGATGGGAGCCTGGAAACAAAACTAGGCTGATTCAAAGAAAGCAAAGACACGTGTTACGTCTAGCACACCTGAGTCTGTGGGCTGTGAGACATTCTCATGCCATTCTACAGGGGGCCCCTTCTGTTCTTTCCTACTTGGTGGCTGGTGGGACTTGCTAAAACTCCTCACTTTTAATATCTTCGTCCTTAAATCTGGATCTTCTAGAGGGATTGAAGAAGGATAGACCATTCAATCCAATCTTTTTTTTTTGAGACAGTCTCACTCTGTTGCCCAGGCTAGAGTGCAGTGGCATGGTCTCAGTTCACTACAGCCTCCAACTCCCAGGTTCAAGAAATTCTCATGCCTCAGCCTCCCAAGTCTCTGGGATTACAGGTGCTTGCTACCACATCCAGCTAATTTTTATACATTTAGTAGAAACAGGGTTTTGCCATGTTGGCCAGGCTGGTCTCAAACTCCTGAGCTCAGGTAATCTACCCACCTTGGCCTCCCAAAGTGCTGGGATTACCAGCATGGGCCACTGAACCCAGCCTTTTTTTTTTTTAGCTCAAGTGCAGTGGTGTGATCTCAGCTCACTGCAGCCTCTACCTCCCAGGTTCAAGCAATTCTCATGTCTCAGCCTCCCAGGTAGCTGGGGCTACAGGTATGCAGCCAGCACACCTGGCTCGTTTTTTGTATTTTTAGTGGAGACAGGGTTTTGCTGTGTTGGCCAGGCCAGTCTCAAACTCCTGAACTCAAGTGATCCACCCACCTAGGCCTCCCAAAGTGTTGGAATTACAGGCATGAGCAACTGCGCCTGGCTGATCCAATCCTCATTTTACAGTAAAGCAAACTGATGTCTAGAGACTTGGAACCACTTGCCAAGGTCAGCAAGTCGGTGGCTGGGCTGGACTAGGACTTGAACCTAGGTCTCGCAATCTACCCTTGAATTCAATTCTCTTTTGGCTTCTACTCTATCTCCATAGCCACTTATCTCAGTGATCCAGTGGGTTTTGCTGGTTCATTGTTACATACTTGCTGTGCACTAGAGCTCTCTCTATGGAACACTTTTGTCCATTTCATAGGGAACGTTTCTAAGATTCTAACATTTCTAAGGCAGGGGGCGTTTCTTTGACAGGAGATTGCAATTGTTGAGCATGTTGTCATGTAAAATAGCTTTCCATCAGTGGACATAGGGAGGAAGACGGAGAAGTTCTTTGCTGTCCCTAATTTCCCCTGCTTCCTCCATGCTCACTATTAAAGGAAAATCCTGGTTTCAAACAGTTTCGTGTGTTATCTTACTTCAAGCATGATAACCCCCCTGCGCAGGGTGGTTGCACACCCGTGGTCAGTAACCTGGGCCCGCCAAGCATGCAAGTCCACAGGGTGGCGTCTGTCCTGCTCACGCCTCCTCCTCCTCTCTCTCTCCATCTCCTCCCCCCATCTCCCTCCTTTTCTCTTTGTGCCTGACTTTTTCTTCTACTCCTGCACTCTTGGCTCAGGGTGGCTCTGCTCTTGCTGCCATCTTGTGGTATTAGAGAGAATTAAATTAGCCTAAGCAGGAAGTAGAAAAGTCTTAGAATATGGTTAAGTACAGTGAAAGCCACTGTAATGTGATTAGGGAAGGGAGGTCCGTTCTGAATCTTGATCCACGTAACCAGGGCATCTTTAAGCACTTGAGTGTTTCCACGTACTGTGCATTCGCTACTCACTAGGAGTACAGAAGGATGAGCTGGCCAAAGGCTCAGAAACAGCCTTTGTTCTTCTAATTTGGCTTCCTACAAATTGAGGGACACTGGATGGGCTCTACCAAATTAACCCACTGTGGTATTTTTGAGATCATTCTGTGCTATGTATTCGAAACACAGGTCTTCCCTATCGACCTCAAATTTGACCATTATGGATGGATTCACGTCTTGGAGTTCTGAAGGCAGTCCCATTTTTAAGAATTACCTCCTAAGGTGTTAATAAGGTCCTTAAAAATAAATGGAACAATGTTGTTCACAGATTGGAAGACTTGATGTTGTTAAGATGGCAATACTACCCAAAGCAACACACAGAGTCAGTGCAATCCCTATCAAAATCCCAATTGGATTTTTTGCCAAAATGGAAAAACTCATCCTAAAATACAGAATTTCAAGGAATCAGAATAGCCAAAACAATCTTTTTTTAAAAAAAAAAAGTTGACTGCTCTGATTCCTTGAAATTCCATATCAAGATTTGATACAGAGCTACAGTACAGTAATCAAAGCAATGTGGTACTCACACAAAAATATGTATGTGTGTGCATGTATATCAATAGAATAGAACAGAAATGAGAATCCAGAAATAAGCTTTCAGATCTATAGTCAGTTGATTTTCAATAAGGGTGCCAAGACCATTCAAAGGAAAAGAATGATCTTTTCAATGAATGATGCTGGGAAAACTGAATATTCACACACCAAAGAACGCATTTGGATCCTTACCATACACCATATACAAAAATTAACTCAAAATGAATCAAAGACCTAAATTTTAAAAGCTAAAACTATGAAATTCTTAGAAGAAAACATAGAGGAAAATCTACATGACCTTGTATTTCTTAATACGACATTAAAAGCCCAGGCAACAACAACAAAATAGAATTTATTAAGATTACAAACTTTTGTACATTAAAGGATACTAGCGAGGTAGGAGATGGGGCTTGACTCCAGAAGCAGGGCTCAGACACTGGACCAAATTGAGGACTAGCTAAAACAGATCTGGGGCAGAAGCAGAGCAGCTTTCCATAAGACACACCCACTAGTGTGCCGTTTCAGTTTACCATTACCAAGGCAACACTCCAATGTTACTGACCCTTCCCATGGCGATGACCCAACAACCCAGAAGTTACCACCCTCATCCTAGAAATGGCTCCATAAACCGCCTCTTAATTTTCATATAGTTAGAAGTCGGTAAAAGTTTAACTGAAGAACTACCTCTGAGCTGCTACTCTGGGCACGCTGCCTAGGGGGTAGCCCTGCTCTGCAAGGAGCAGTACCCTGCTGCTACTATACATCACTGCTTCAATAACAGTTGCTGTTGAACATCACCAGCTCGTCCTTGAATTCTTTCCTGGGTGATATGGTTTGGCTGTGTCCCCACCCAAATCTCTTCTTGAATTGTAACTCCCACAATTCTCACATGTCATGGGAGGAACCCAGTGGGAAGTAACTGAATCATGGGGGCAGGTCTTTCTTGTGCTGTTCTCATAGTAGTGAACAAGTCTCATGAGATCTGATGGTTTTAAAAAGAGGAGCTCCCAGGCCAGGCATGGTGGCTCACGCCTGTAATCCCAACACTTTGGGAGGCAGAGGCGGGCAGATCACGAGGTCAGGAGATCGAGACCATCCTGGCTAACATGGTGAAACCCCGTCTCTACTAAAAATACAAAAATTAGCCGGGCGTGGTGGGGCTGCCTGTAGTCCCAGCTACTGGGGAGGCTGAGGCAGGAGAATGGTGTGAACCCAGGAGGCATAGCTTGCAATGAGCTGAGATCGCGCCACCGCACTGCAGCCTGGGCAACAGAGCGAGACTCCATTTCAAAAAAAAAAAAAAGAGGAACCCCCCTGCACAAGCTCTCTGTGTTTGCCTGCCACCATCCACCTAAGATGTGACTTGCTCTTCCTTGCCTTCTATCATGATTGTGAGGCTTCCCCAGCCATGTGGAACTGTGAATCCTCCATTAAACCTCTTTCCTTTGTAAATTGCCCAGTCTTGGGTATGTCTTTATCAGCAACAAATACACTGGGCAAAGCCAAGAACCATCTAGGGCTAAGCCCCAGTTTTGGGGCTTGCCTTTCCTGTATCACTATTAAGAGCATTGAAAAGACAGCTCACAAAATGGAATTAAAATATTTGCAAATCATATATTTGATAAGGATTTAATATTCAGAATATATAAAGAAGTGTAAGTCAACAACAAAAACACAAAACTGCAATTCAGAAATGGTCAAAAGACTTGGATAGACATTTCTCCAAAGAAAATACGCAAATGACTAATGGGTTTATGACAAGATACCCAATGTCATTAGTCATTAGAGAAATCCAAATCAAAACCATAATGAGATACCACTTCATACCCATTAGGATGACTTTTTTTTTTTTTTTTTGAGATGGAGTCTCACTCTGTCACTCAGGCTGGAGTTCAGTGGTGTGATCTCAGCTCACTGCAACCTCTGTCTCCCAGGTTCAAGCGATTCTCCTGCCTCAGCCTCTTGAGTAGCTGGGATGACAGGCGCATGTCCCCACACCCGGCTAATTTTTGTATTTTTAGTAGAGACAGGGTTTCACCGTGTTGGCCAGGCTGGTCTTGAACTACTGACCTCAGGTGATCTGCCTGCCTCAGCCTCCCAAAGTGCTGGTATTACAGGCATGAGCCATTGTGCCCAGCCGGCTATAATTTTTTAATGAAAAAGTAACAGTTGTTGGAGAAGATGAGAAGAAATTGGAACTACTACACATTGTTGGTGGGAAGTGGAAATGGTGCAGCCACTGCAGACACAGACTGGCCATTCCTCAAAAAGTTAAACATAGAATTTCCATGTGATTCAGCAAATTCTCGCCTAGATATAGACCCCAAAAAGTTACAAACAAGGACTTAAACAGATATTTGTACACAAATGTTGATAGCGTGCTGTTCACAACAGCCTGAAGCTGGAAACAACCTGAGTGTCCATTCACAGATGAGTGGCTAAACAAAATGTGGCACATAACACTATGGACTATAATTTAGCTGTAAAAACAATGACATTCTGATACAGACTACAACATGGATGGACCTCAGTGCTAAGACACGGTGCTAAGAATGAGCATGGTGGCGCACACCTGTAATCCCAGCACTTTGGGAGGCCAAGGCTATCCAAGAGGATTGCTTGAGCCCAGGAGGTCAAGACCAGCCTCAGCAACATGGCGAGACCCTGTCTCTTCAAAAATAGAAAAAAAAAAAAGTAACCAGATATGGTGGCAAGCACCTGTAGTCCCAGCTACTCAGGAGGCTGATGCAGGAGGATGGGGTTGAGCTCAGAAAGTCAAGGCTAGAGTGAGCCGTGATCGTGCCACTGCACTCCAGCCTGGGCAGCAAAGTGAGACTCTGTCACACACACACAAAAAGTGCTGATTGAAAGAAGCCAGACACAAAAAAAATACTGCATAATTTCAAATTCAGAAATCATACAGACAAAAAGTGGTTACCAGGGCCTGGGGCAAGGAATAACGAGGCGTTACTGCATAATGGGTATGAAGTTTATGTCTGAGATAATGAAACAGTTTTCTAAATAGGTAGAGGCAATGATTACATGGCATTGTGAATGTGATTAATTCCACTGAATTATGTGTTACAAAACAATTAAAATTATAAATCTTATGTTATATATACGTTACCACCATAAAAACAATAAAAAAAAATAGAAGTGGGAAAGACCACTTAACTAAACCCACAAGAATGAAAATGTCATAATAAATGGGAGTAGGAGAACAGGCTTGATTGTGGAGCTATCTTGAAAAATAACAGGCTGGGCATGGTGGCTCATGCCTGTAATCCCAGCACTTTGAGAGGCTAAGGCAGGAGGATTGCTTGAGCCTAGAGTTCGAGACCAGCCTGGGCAACATGGAGAAACCCCATCTCTACAAACAAAAACAAAAGCCTACAAAAATTAGCTAGGGTTACGCCTGTAGTCGCAACTACTCAAGAGGCTGAGGTGAAAGCATTGCTTGAGCCCAGGAGGTCGAGGCTGCAGTGAGCCGTGATCATGTCACTGTACTCCAGCCTGGGTGACAGAGTGAGAACTTTCTCAAAAAACAAAAAGGAAAAGAAGCTTATTTCCATGATATTTAACATATTTTACATTATGTTTCAATCAGCATATTTTACATTGTGTTTCAATTAATTAGTAACTCAAAACAGAGACAAAATGAGGAGCCACGGTGACTCAGGCGTATTGTCCTGGGGCATAAGGAGGAGACGCTAGGTGTTCGAGGCCAGCTTAGGCAACATAAAAACCTCTCATCTATATAACCAAAAAAAAAAAAAAACAGAGACAAAAATTAAGTCTTCATTTTTTTCTCCCCCCAAAAAAATAATATCCTTCCCTTAAAGACACCCAAGCTGAGCACACACATACCTCTACTGTGGGGCAGGAGGGACGTTTGAGTGCAGTCTAATTCTATGATGGTCTGCTCCCTGGCGAATGATTTTGCATCTTGAGGTCTTTTGTTTCCCTAAGGTCATAAATATATGGGAAACCAAGAAACCTCTGGCCTCATAGGAAAAGTGGCTATAGCACCATGAGCAGTAGGCAAGGCCAACTCCATGACCTGTGAGGCCCAGTGCAAGGTGAAAATGCAGGACCCCTTGTGGAAAAGGTCTTAAGAGTTTCAAGACTGGCTGGACGCGGTGACTCACGCCTGTACTCCCAGCACTTCGGGAGGCCAAGGTGGGAGGATCACTTGAGGACAAGAGTTGGAGACCAGCCTGGCCAATATAGTGAGACCCCATCTCTACAAAAAGTTTAACAATTTAGGTGGCTGTGGTGACATGAGTCTGTAGCCCCAGCTGTTTAGGAGGTCAGGGAGGGAGGCTCGCTTGAGCCCAGATTCGAGGCTGCAGTGAGCCATGACTGTACTGCTGCACTCCAGCCTAGGTGATAGAGCAAGACTCTGTCTCGAAACAAACAAACAAACAAAAAGGGTTAAGGCTATACCACCAGAGTGTTTAACCGCGGGCACTTCTGAGTGAAGGGCTCTGTGTGACACACCTAGGAAGCTGTCCCTGGCTGTAGCTAAGAACCTAGAGTGTTCAGGTAGAAGTTCAGAGAAAGAAGAGGTACCTGAGTGGCCCCCAGGTACCAGTGGGGTTCACATAACTGAGGAGGACACAATCAACTGACGGGCCCAACAGCCATCCCCACGCCTTCTTGCCTGCTGCTTCTCACTGCAGGGGCTGAAAACCTGTCTCTTTTCAGAGTCTTTCACAGCTAAAGGGAGCCTTCTGCTGGATCCCGATGCTGACGGATGGGACTGATGGGGAAATCTACTAGGAGGCTTCAGAGAGTTTTTACTTTCCTGATAAAAGGAACAGCTCAGCCACCACCATCTGGGTTCCCCTTACTTGCCCTTGAATGCAATATCAAGTCTGTGGCTGCAACAACCATCTAACAAGGACACGGTGATGTGCATGCGACCCCACACGCTAAGTGCGGCAGTGCAGAAGCACCTGCGTATGTCCTCCATCACACGGTGAGCAGCCCATACAAAGCTAGCACCCGCCCACCTCCAGGTCTGTCTCCTCCTGCCACCAAACCCACCTATCCCCACCCCTAACACCACCATCTTCCTATGGGGCACACACTCCACACTTCTCCCCAGCCTGCACCCCCACCCAACCAAACTTACCAAGCCCAGGTCAAGCTCCAGCTAAATGCTAGCTCATAGCTCTTTCTTTCTTCTTTTTATTTTTTTATTTTTGAGACAGAGTCTTGCTCTGTCACCCAGGCTGGAGTGCAATTGCAATGGTGCAATCTCAGCTCACTACAACCTCTGCCTTCTGGGTTCAAGCAATTCTCCTGCCTCATCCTCCCCAGTAGCTGGAATTACAGGCCCCCACCATTACGTCTGGCTAATTTTTTGTATTTTTAGTAGAGATGGGGTTTCGCCATGTTGGCCAGGCTGGTCTCGAACTCCTGACCTCAGGTGATCTATCCACCTCAGCCTCCCAAAGTGCTGGCATTACAGGTATGAGCCACCACACCTGGCCCATAACTCTTCTTAAGGGCTCTTGGGAAATCCTGTTGGACTAAATACACTGGGTTGCATCCCCATCTTACTCTTCACTCGTCCAAGCCAAGCTAGGCTCAGCCCTGGGCATCCTATCCAATGCAGAGAGAACAAAAGCAGCTCACTCTTATAGTGTTCTGTGTGCTCAGCTCAAAGTTTTCATCCATCCTCATTGGATCCTTGCCTATGAGGTAGATATTTTCATCTCCATCTGACCAAGGGGGAAACTGAGGCTCAGAGCAACTCTCCCACCCAAGGTCACTGCCCAGGTCTTGATCAGGAAGTATTCCCACACTCACACCCTGGAATCCTCATTGTGCAAGATTTGGAACTTCAACTCAGCTGGATGCTGGAGAGCCTCACTATCTTCTACCTGCCTCCTGCTGCAGGTGACAAAAGGCTCACAGTCCTTCTTCTCCCTCCTCCCATCCCCACGTCTCCAAGTCTCCTGCAGTAAACAGTCCAGAAAGGCCCAGAGCCAAGGCAGACCACATCATTAGCAAACCACATTTCAGGGGCACTGTCGGGCCCTGCTATTTCAAAGCTGCTCTGAGTCCCGATGTCCCTACTGATGGGCAATGCATGTCCCACAGTCCAGCTTGATTTAGAAGACTGAGATGGCCTCCTCCAGGAAGCCAGCAATACAGCTCACTGCAGACTGAGTGAAGAGGGATGGCCAGGGAAAAGAAGGAACCTGCGGCGGGCTCTGATCTGGCCCAGGCGAAGGTGACAAGAGCAGCCGCTATTTACAGAGCACTCCCTTCCCTTGTGCCAAGACCTTAGATAAGCGCCTCATAGCCCTGAATGCCTCCAAACTGCCCTCTAAGTTGAAGACCATTATTCACATTTTACAAATAGGGAAACTGAGGCCCAGGGACGTTAAGTCCCTTGCCCAAAGAGCCTGCACAAACAAGCAGCCTGGCAGAATTCTACCCTGGGCCCCCTCGACCTCCAAATGCTCAGCTTTTAATTCTTTAACTCTATGGACTCCCAGAAACCTGGTTTTGGGTAGGACACCCCCTGGCTAAGATGTCACTTTGCACAGAGATAAGGTTATAATGGCCATGGGTAATCAAAAACAAAAGTATTGACGAGGCACCATGGCTCACGCCTGTAATCCCAGTACTTTAGGAGGCGGAGGCAGGCAGATCACTTGAGGCCAGGAGTTCAAGACCTACCTAGCCAACATGATGAAATCCTGTCACTACTAAAAATACAAAAATTAGCTGAGCACGGTGGGGCACATTTGTAATCCCAGTTATTCAGGAGGCTGAGGCAAGAGAATCACTTGAACCTGGGAGGTGGAGGTTGCACTGAACCGGGATCACACCAGAAAGAAAGAGAGAAACAGAAAGAGAGGAAAGAAAGAAAGAAAGAAAGAAAGAAAGAAAGAAAGAAAGA
>NW_012121709.1:1163574-1177758 GCF_000951035.1 Colobus angolensis palliatus
AGGAAGGAAGGAAAGAAAGAAAGAGAAAGAGAGAGAAAGGAAGGAAGGAAGGAAGGAAGGAGGGAGGGAAGGAAGGAAGGAAGGGAGGAAGGGGAAAGAAAGAAAGAGAGAGAGAGAAAGAAAGAAAGAAAAAAAGAAAGAAAGAGAGAGAAAGAAAGAAAGCTGTTCTCCCTTGAATGATAAGAAGCCCCCAAAGTCTTCCCACTGAGCCCTGAAGCCAGGGTGCAGCCTCCCACACCCAGACTGGGTTCCTCCCATTGCAGTCATTTTGATTTAAGACCCAGAGAAAGACCCTCACCCACGGGGGTTATTTTCAGGACTGCCATAACACAATACATAGACTGGGTGGCTTAGAAACTACAGAAATGTGTTGCTCATAGTTCTGGAGGCTGGCAAGTACAAGATCAAGGCATCCACAGATTTGGTGTCTGATGAAGGCCTTCCTCCTGGTTCATAGGCAGCTGTCTTCTCTCTGTGTCTTCATATGGCTGAAGGGGCAAGGAAACTTTCCAGGGTTCCTTTTATAAGGGCACTAGTCCCATTCATGAAGGCCCCACCCGCAAGACTTAATCACCTTCTCACACCACCTCCTCACACCATCACATTGTGGGTTAGGAGTTCAATGTATGAATTTAGGGGTTGGGGAGACATAGACATTCAGTCCGCTGCACCAGTGCTGCCCAAAGCCTGGCGGATCTCATCAAGACTCCTCAGCTGCAGGTTGTTGGGGGCACCCCTCTTGAGCTACAGCTAACTCAGGCTGTGTTAAAATAGGCTGGGCTAGGTGGCTCACCCCTGTAATCCCAGCACTTTGGGAGGCTGAGGCTGGTAGATCACCTGAGGTCAGGAGTTCGAGACCAGCCTGGCCAATATGGCGAAACCCCATCTCTATTAAAAATACAAAAATTAGCCGAGTGTGATGGTGCACGCCTGTAATCCCAGCTACTGGGGAGGCTGAGGCAGGAGAATGGGAATGGCTTGGACTCAGGAGGCAGAGATTGCAGTGAGCTGAGATGGTGCCACTGCACTCCAGCCTGAGCAACAGAGTGAGACTCCATCTCAAAAAAATAAAATGAAGATCCCAGTCTAATTACTGTAATGATTTCAAAGCAGTGATGAGTAAAGGCAATATATTTTGAAACAGCACCAACAAGTGAAATGTAATAGGAAACTATAGGATTCTATTCACGACAGAGTCAGACACTACTCAGGCCATTGTGGTTTGTTGCCTATGTTCATAGTAGAAGGAAATGCTGTCTTTCAATTCATGGTTAATGAGAATAAAGACAATCAATTTCCCCATCCAAGTTCAAAGGAGTCTGTGGTCCCCAGGCTGAGAACCCCAGCCAAGAGGTTATTTGCTGTCTTCTAGGCTAGAGCTTTGGGATCTGAATATGTCAGGGTAATGTCTTCTGGGTCTGCCAAATCCTCAGTGAATCACCCAGTTCTCCCCTATCCTTTTTTCTCAAGGATCATCTCCCATCTCAAGATAATCCAGATACTGCCTTTCTACTCTCTGCATCTATGAATTCGACTCTTAGATTTCGCTTACTTGTGAGATCCTGCAGTGTTTTTCTTTTTGTGTTTGGCTTATTTCACTCAGTATAATGTCCTCCAAGTTCATTAAGGTTGTTGTAAATGGTAGAGTTTCCCTTTTGGAAGGCTGAATAATCTGTGTATATATTCCACAGTTTCGTTCTCCATCATCTGCCCTGAACACCTGGGTTGTTTTCATACCTTGGCTATTGTGAATAATGATGGAATGAGCATTGGAGTGCAGCTGTCTCTAAGTATCCAGATTTAGTTTCTCACCCTGAATGTTGAAACCTTAATCTCCTGCAGGGTTTATCCCAGGACCACATCCAGGATTGTCCTAGGCAAGTTCCTGTTCAAGCTTGGAGTTAGTCATCACCTCCTCGCTGAGGCCTCCGTGACTCTCTGGGATGCATTAGTGGTTTCTCTGTCCCAGGCTCCACCTCCCAACCCAGCACTGACCACCCCATCCCTGCCTCCACTGACCTAGTTCCTGGGCTGGAACTGGAGTGAGACTGACATGTGACTTTGGGAGTTAAGGCAATAGAGAGCTGGTGTTGCAAAATGGAGCAGTCCCACTGCTTTCCTGCCCTGCCACAGTGACCCTGAGGCCACGTGTTCTCTCTGGGGAAGGGCTGCCCTCCTCCTTAGAAGAACAAGAAGCAAACGTGATTGTGTTTCGCCACTGCGAGCCCAGGGTTTGTCTGTTGTGGCGCTGGCATTAAACACCCTGGCACACTCAGACCTCAAAAAGCCCAAGCCTAGAAGACAGTGAAGCAACCTGGTAGACGGTAAATTATGAAATATTCTGCTTTTAATAATTTTTTTTGAGACTGTCTCACTCTGTCACCTGGCTAGAGTGCAGTGGCGAGATCTCAGCTCACTACAACCTCCACCTCCTCGGTTCAAGCGATTCTCATGCCTCAGCCTCCTGTGTGGCTGGCACTACAGACATGCACCACCACGCCTGGCTAATTTTTTTATTTCTAGCAGAGACTGGGTTTCACTATGTTGCTCAGGCTGGTCTCGAACTCCTGACCTCAAGTGATTCACCCAACTTGGCCTCCCAAAGTGCTGGGATTACAGGAGTGAGCCACAGCACCTGGTGAATAATGTTTTTGTTTAATTTTTTTTAAGCTAGCTAACATTAACTGAGGTCATTCTGAATTAGGTATTGTTCTAAGAATGCAACAGTCATGAAGTCATTTAATCCTCACACCCCATACCTGTGGGACTGGTACCTATTATCTCACTCCCATTAACAGATGAGAAAACAGAGGCACAGAGAGGTATAGTAACTTGTCCAAGGTCACACAGCCACAAAGCATTGAAGCCAGAATTTCAACTCAGACAGCCAGACTCTGGGGCCCATATCTCACTTCTTAACTAAGAATGGCAGCTGGGCATGGTGGCTCACGCCTGTAATCCCAGCATTTTGGGAGCCTGAGGCGGGCAGATCACGAGGTCAGGAGATCGAGACCATCATGGCCAACATGGTGAAACCCCGTCTTACTAAAAATACAAAAATTAGCTGGGTATGGTGGCGTGCGCCTGTAATCCCAGCTACTCTGGAGGCTGAGGTGGGAGAATCGCTTGAATCCATGAGGCGGAGGTTGCAGTAAGCTGAGATCACACCACTGCACTCCAGCCTGGTGACATAGCAAGACTCAGTCTCAAAAAAAAAAACAAGGCAAGTGCAGGATTCACTAAAACGCTGCCACTGAGGCATGCAACCTCAGACAGAGTTGGTCAACGACTGCAGCCCTGGCGAAGCAGGTGAGTGGTTTGGGAGCAAAGGAGCAATGAAGAGGCTCAGAAGGTCTCAGCCAGTCCTCAGCCAGGTAGCCGTGATAGGCTGAATAAGGGCCCCCAGAGATGTGCGTATCTTCATCCCCACACCTGCACATACGGCAAAGGGGCCTTGCAGATGTGACTAAGTAAGGGTCTTGAGATGGGAGAGGATTCTGGATGATCCAAGTGAGCCCAGTGTCATGACAAGGGTCTTTATAAGAGGGAGTGTCCTTCTAACAGGAGGCAGAAGGTCAGAGTGGAGAAAAACATGACAGCAGAAGCAGGGAAAGGGACTGGAGGGTGCTGCTGGCTATGAAGACAAAGGAGGGATATATATAATTTCAGAAAATTATATATATCCATGTATTGTGTTTGTTCATGTGTGTGTGTGTGTGTGTGTGTGTGTGTGTGTGTGTGTATATATATATATATACACACAGAGAGAGAGATAGAGAATAAGAAGCAGGAGGAGGAGGAGGAAGAGGAAGAGGAGAAGGGGGAGGAGGAGGAAGAGGAAGAAATCAAATATAAGGTTAACATTTGAGGAATCTGGGTGAAAGGTATAAATAATTTGTTGTACTCTTTGTAACTTCTCTATAAGATCTCAAATCAATTTAAAATAAAAATTTTAACAAAAAAAAAAGAAAGGAGCCAGGGTTCAAATTTGATTTGGGGCTTTCCATAGGAGACCAGGGTTGCACACTGGCTCCCAGGGTCCCAGAGTTCATCTCAGGTCAATCTGAGGCTCTCTCAAACTCAACTAAAACATACTCCACAAAAACGGCATGAGGATTAAGCCCTCTAGCCAGGAGAGTTATGGTGGTGATGCTTTCACCGAAGCAAAGGCTGTCTCCCTCATTTTTACTTTAGGGAGATTTAGATTTTGGTAGGTGGGATTTTCTTGGAGTCATCGGTGCCCATATGAAGGCAGAATAGGATATTGAGTTAGAATCCTGGTTGTACCATTTAGTTGCTATATGACTTTGAACAAGTAAATTGAGTTTTCCGTGCCTCAGTTTCCTCATCTGTAAGATGAAGATCATAATAGTAGACATCACATAGGGTTGTTATGGATTAAATCCATTAAAATGTATGTAAAGAGCTGGGGACAGCGCCTGTCACAGGAGTAATGCTCTGTAATCGCTGCTTGTCATCATCACCACCATCATCACCAAGATTAATAGGATTTCCATTAAGATTCTTGACTTTAGAGTCAAGAAATCCAACTTGGAGCCAGTGATGCATGTAGCACTTACTCATTGGTGACACTGAGTTAGTTACTTGTCCCATCAAACCACAGTGTCTTATCTGTAAAATAGGAATGATAATCAACCACTGGGCATGTGACATACTCAGCCTGGTGCTGGGCACACAGGGGCCCTCATCGATGGCTGGGAGAAAAATTACCTGGAAAACCCATTCAGATGGCTACTATTATTTTAATAAAAAGAAAGACAGAAAATAACAAGTGTTGGTGAGGATGCAGAAACATTGGATCCCTGCGCACTCTCAGTGGGATGTAAAATGCTCTGGGAACAGTATGACAGTTCCTCAAAAATTAAAATAGAATTACTCTATTGTATTTGCTCTGGCTGCCTTAAGAAAATATTGGGCCTGGCGCGGTGGCTCACACCTGTAATCCCAGCACTGTGGGAGGCCGAGGCGGGTGGATCACCTGAGGCCAGGAGCTCAAGGCCAGCTTGGCCAACATGGTGAAATCTCGTCTCTACTAAAAATACAAAAAAAATTAGCTGGGCGTGGCGGCCTGTACCTGTAGTCCCAGCTACCTGCTACGCTGAGGGAGGAGAATCACTTGAACCCCGGGTGTGGAGGTTGCAGTGAGCCGAGATCACACCACTTCACTCCAGCCTGGGCTACAGAGCGAGACTCCATCTCAAAAAGAAAAAAGAAAATATCATAGACCAGGTGGCTTAAACAACCGAAATTTACTTCCAACAGTTCTGGAGGCTGAAAGTTTGGGATCAGAGTGCCAGCGTGGTCTGGTTCTTGTGAGACCCCCACCCCTGGCTTACAGGCAGCTGTCTTCTTGATACTCCCTCACACGGCCTTTCCTCATTGCCTGTATGCACAGGGAAGGAGAGAGAGAGAGATCCCTGTTTCTCCTCTTCTTATAAGACCACCCATTTCATCAGATTAGAACTTCATCCTTACGACCCCTTTTGATTTTTTTTTTTTTTTCTTTTGAGATGGAGTCTCACTGTGTCACCCAGGCTGGCGTGCGGTGGCGCCATCTTGGCTCACTGCAACCTCTCCCTCCAGGGTTCAAGGGATTATCTTGGCTCAGCCTCCCAAGAAGCTGGGACTACAAGACCATGCCACTATGCCTTGCTAATTTTTGTATTTTTAGTATAGGCAAGGTTTCACCATGTTGGTCCAGCCTGGTCTCAAACTCCTGACCTCAAGTGATCCATCCACCTAGGCCTCCCAAAGTGCTGAGATTACAGGCATGAGCCACAGCGCCCGGCCCCTTATGATCTTAATTACCTCCTAAAAGCCCTATCTCCCAATACGGTCACATTGCAGGTGAGGGCTTCAACATATGAATTGCGGAGCGGGGAGTTCAGTCTAGCTCGTATGATCCAGCAATCCTGCTTCTGGAGATACACCCAAAAGAAGTGACAACAACGTCTGAAAGAGGTATTCGTACACCCATAACTCATAACAGCTCTATTCACAACGACCAACAGATGGAAGCAATACAAAGTCCACTGATGGATGAACAGATAACAAATAGAGAACCAAAGGTGGTACATACATACAGTGAAATATGATTCGCCCTAAATAGGAAGAGAATCCTGACACAGCTACAACATGGGGAAACTTTGAGGACGTTATGCTCAGTGACATAAGCCAGGCACAAAAAGGCAAACACTGCATGCTTCCACTTATAGGAGGTACTGGACTAGTCAAGTTCTTAGACACAGAAAATAGAATGGTGAGTGCTACAGGCTGGAGGGAGGGGAAAATGGTAAAGTTCTTGTTTAAAGGGTACAGTTCCAGTTTTGCAAGATGAAAAAGTACTAAAGATTGGTTGTAAAACAATGTGTATATACTTAACACTTAGCTTAGATAGAATTGAAATGGTAAATTTTATGGTATGCATTTTTACTGCAATAAAAAACATTAAAAATAAATTATCTGGAAATGTCTGCAGCATTAGAATGAGAGACCAAAATAGACCACTAGAGGGCGCTCTACACACACGCTCCCATTTTAGTTCTTGGCCTTCCCTGCTGGACTCGGGGGGTCCATTTGTAGAGCGGGGAAAAGGACTACAGTTCCCCTCTCCTTTCTGCTCCCCACCCCTCCCTTCCCCAGATGGACCCGCTCTGCATAGGCAACACACACACACCACACACACACACACTCACACACACCCCTCCCCCCAACTCCCTCTCTTAGTCTCCTAGCCACACCAAACTTCCACCACATCGCAGGCCACACTAACTCTAAAACCCGTTCTTTCTCTGGGTCCCTTCCCTCCATGCTGGAGACACAGCGAGTCCCAGATGGAGTGCTCCCACCTCGCCTGGCTGCCCACAGGCCTTCTCGATGGCCCAGGGGCTGGTGAAGAGGGGAGAGGAGGCAAGGACCCATCCACCCAAACTATAGAGGAGAGAAACTGTGGTCCCCAAAGACAAAGGGACACCACACTGGAAACAGATCAGATACCTCATATCCCAGGTGCAAGAGCTCCAACGTCAGCCAGACCTGGGGTTTTCAGGCTCAGCTACTCACTGTGTATGCCATAACCTCTGCTGCCTCAGTTTCCCCACCTGTAAAATCTGTAATAACGTCTGTCAGGGTTTTTGGGAGGACTAAAAGAGCATAATAAGGTGGCTCACAGCTGCAATCCCAGCACTTTGGGAGGCCGAGGTGGGTGGATCACTTAAGGTCAGGAGTTTGAGACCAGCCTGGCTAAATGTACAAAGCTGGGCATGGTGGCTCATGCCTGTAGTCCCAGCTACTTGGGAGGCTGAGGCAAGAGAATCACTTGAACCTGGGCAGAGGAAGTTGCAGTGAGCTGAGTTCATGCCCCTGCACTCCAGCCTGAGTGACAGAGCGAAAGACCCTGTTTCAAAAATAAAGAAAAGAAAGAGTGTAATAAAATCCCTGTACCTAGAAATCACTCCATGAATGGGCTAACTACTATTCCATGCCCCTTAGCTGGTGCTGGCCTGGGTCCCCTTCCACCTCCCAGGGGCTTCTGTTATGCGAGCACCCACCCTCAAGTTTACACTTTCTCTTAATAAATCTTTCTTGAAGAAACTCACACCATGATCTTCTGACCACAGGGCCAGCGATTTCACCAGGTAGGAATCACTGGCTTACAAGTAATAGAAACCCAGTTAAATCACCTCAAGGAAACTGGGGTGCCTCATGGAACCTAAGGAGAAGTTGAATAGCCAGTCGCTGGAAAGAGCAGATTCGAGATTTGAACCTCTTGGAGAATGCAGGAAACATTCTCCCTCTCTTCTCCCCGCTCCCATGTCTCCATCTCTCTCCCTCCCTACGCCTGCTTCTCACATGGCTGCACTCACTTCCTCCAGCTTGCCATTCCTACAGCATGTCAAGCACCCTCCCACCTAGCGGCCTTTGCACCTGCTGTGCCCTCTACCCTGTGCCCTCTTCCTCAGATCTCCCCTTATTCACTATTCTCTCCTTCAAGTAATGGCTCAGATGTCACCTGGGTAGTACCTTCCCTGACCAGCTGATTAAAGTTGCAACCCCAGTCTGGAAAACATGGCCAAACCCCGTCTCTACAAAATATACAAAAATTAGCCGGGTGTGGTGGTGCACACCTGTAGTCCTAGCTACTCGGGAGGCTGAGATGGGAGGGTCAATTGAACAAGTGAGGTTGAGGCTGCAGTGAGTTGTGATTATGCCTCTGCACTCCAGCCTGGGCAAGAGAGCAAGACCCTGTCTCAAAAAAAGAAAAAACAGCAATCATATCTCCACCCCCAGCATGAGCTGGATGATCTAGCCCCTCCCTGCTTACTCGCTTATTTCTTTAATCTTGGTCCACAAAAAAGGGGGTTAATAATACTTTCATCATCTTTTAATTAATTGGTAATTTTAAGAAGGGCTGGGCACCATGGCTCACACCTGTAATCCCAGCACTATGGGAGGCCAAGGCAGGAGGATCACTTGAGCCCAGGAGCTCAAGACCAGCCTGGGCAACAAAGGGAGACCCTGTCTCTACAAAAATAAAATAAAATTATTTTATGCTGGTATGTGTCCGTAGCCCCAGCTGAGGCAGGAGAATTGCTTGAGCCCAGGAACTGGAGGCTGCAGAGTGCTGTGATCGCACCACTGCACTGAAACCTGAGCAATAGAGCGAGACCCTGTCTCTTAAAAAAGAAGAAGAATGTAATAAACACCAGTGAAACCACTACCCAGACAAAAGCTAGGATCTTGACAGTGACTTACATCTTACCATATGGTCCCCCAACCCCCAGCGCCACGTTCCCCTCTTAATCCTCATTCTAAATCCTGTATTTATTCTTCCCCTGTTTCCCTTTCATACAGTCTATTATCGCATATGTGTGCCTATAATTTTAGTTGCCTTTGACTTTATAAAAAGGGAATATGTTTATGTAAGAGGAAATTTTTCATTGAATATTTTATTTCAAAGATCCATCCATAGTTCCTTCATGTTGAGTGCCGTGTAATATTTCATCGTGGGAGTTAAACCATAGTTTATTCATTTGCTCTCTCACAGATGGGCATTTGGGTTATTTCCCAGCTTTGGCCACTGTGAACAGAGCTGCTATAAACATCCTTCTACAGGACTCTTGCTGTGAATGGGCAAGAATTTCTCCAAGGTCCATACTCCAGAGTAGAATGGGTGGACTGCAGGGTGTATATGTGCTTAACTATCAGAGATAAAGCTGGGCTGTTTTCCAACATGGTTACACCAAGTCACGTCCCCACCAGTAATATCTAAGAGGGCTTAATTTTTCTCCACGGCACTTACATTACATGATGCACTCTATATTTATGCATTTATTTACTTTTTCTCTCCTGCCACTTAGAAGGTCAGCTCTAGGAGAGCAAGCATTTTGTGTCTTTTATTCGTCACTGTATCTTCAGTGCCTAGAATGGTATCTGGCACATAGTAGGTGCTCAGTAAACAGCATCTGATTAGATGAATAAATGGATGGTTCTAAATGGGCCCTAAAAGCTCACAATATCGCATATGATTAGCCCAACTACCTAGAGACAGGTTGACAACCATCTCTCAGTTTTAATCCCTTAAATCCAGGGAAAGAACCATTGGCCAAAGCCTACAAATACCTGGACCCCCCAGCCAACTACATCAGTTTCTGAGGGCGGGGCTTGGACGTGGGTGATTTGTATGCACTCTGCAGGAGATTCTCACGTGAATCCCGAGTGGGACCCAGCGTGGGGCCCAGCGCTCTGGGGTGGGGAGGGCGCTCATCTCACCATCTCGCCCATAGATGCTCAAGCTGCCTTCAACCCTGGCTGTACGTGAATTTCACAGCAAGACCCCGGAATGAAGCTGTGCTCACCTGGAACAAGCCTCTGGCTGGTGATGGGGAGACACTGCTCCGAGGAGCCATGACCTGGACACGCGGCCACGAGAGCAGTGCCCACCCTAACCTCGGGACTGCAGACCCTCCTCGCTGAGCAAGGCCGGCTGTGGATATCACCCTTCTGAGGCTTCTCCAATTCCACCACCCATTCTCAGCAGGCAGCAAAAGACCTTTCACCACTCCTACCCCACCAGTGTCCTGCAGGCCCAAGGAACACTCTGACTTCCAGGGGCCCCATTTCAGTCCCCAGAGACACCTAAACAGTCCTTCTCACTCTATTTCCTGTTTTCCACTTAAACTTTTTCTCAGCTGCTGAAGGGGAGGTCACAGCTGGTCTGCACAGAAGGATGTAGAGGGCTGGAGAGAAGGGCTCAAAAGAGCCTAACTCACTCGGCTCCACAGGCTGGGGACAGGGGTGGCATGTGTCTCCCAGGGCTCATACCCTAATTGCACATGTCCCTAATGGGTGGCATGTGTCTCCCAGGGCTCAAACCCTAATTGCACATGCCCCTAATACCGCCTTCAGTGTCACTCATTTTGTTTTGTGTCCCCTTCCAGACTCTCCTGTACCTAGACCAGGGCTGGACATACAGTAGGTACTCAATAAAGTCTAGTTAATTCCAGGCTGTTTCCAACACAAATCAAATCACATTAAATTTTTAGTAACTCCCCATGACTCAGGATAAAATCGCAAACCCATACTGGGTCTTCCAAGGCCTTGCATGGTAGCCCTGCCTCATCTGGCCCCAGGCTCACCCCTCTTCTCAGTGGTTACTTGGTCTCCTTTCTGTTGCTCTAACACACCAAGCTCTTTCCCACCTCTCGGCCTTTGCACATCCCTGTTTCCTCTGATTTAATCATTCCCCCTCCTACCCCACTCAGCCACATTAAGACCTATGAATCCTTCAGGGAGTAACTGAAACATCAGCTCCTCTGAGAAGCCCTCCCTGACTCCTTACACCTGATAGGACCCCTGTTAGATGTCCTCATGATATCCTGAACTTTTCCTTCATGGTCTTTGCAAAAGTTTGGAATTACACTTTGTGTGATTCTTTGATTCATGTCTGACTTTCTCACTAGACTCTGAGACCCAGGAGGGCAGGGACCATGCTGCTTGGGTTATATCTGTATCTCAGTACATAGCCCAGCGCCTGGCACATAGGAGGGCATCTGGTATTTTTTGGATGGATGGATGGATGGATGGATGAATAAATGGATAAGAGGAAGGAAGGGGCCGGGCGCGGTGATTCACACCTGTAATCACAGCACTTCAGGAGGTCGAGGTAGGCGGATCATGAGGTCAGGAGATCGAGACCATCCTGGCCAACGTGGTGAAACCCTGTCTCTACTGAAAATACAAAAATTAGCTGGGCGTGGTGGCACGTGCCTCTAATTGCAGCTACCTGGGAGGCTGAGGCAGGAGAATCGCTTGAACCAGGGAGTCGGAGGTTGCAGTGAGCCGAGACTGTGCAACTGCACTCCAGCCTGGTGACAGAGCAAGACTCCATCTTAAAAAAATAAATAAACAAAAAGAGGAAGAAAGGAAGGAAGGGAGAGATGGAGGAGGGGAAGGGAGGAAGGTGGGAAGTTTCATACATGAATGTATAGATGAATGGATGAATAAATGGATGGATGGATGGATGGATGGATGATGGCTGGGTGGGTATATGGATGAATGGATGATGCATGAGTGGGTGGATGGATGAATGACTGGATAGACGGGTGGGTGGGTGGATGGATGGAGGATGGGTGGATAGATGAATGGATAGATGGGTGGATGGATGAGTGGATGGTGGATGGCAGAACAAGTGTACAGTGACAAGCCCCAGTTTGATTTGCAACTCAAAGATCTAGAAAAATGGTACCCCTATCTCCTTTGGTTTCATTGTCCTGACAACCTCAGCTGGTCTCAGGGACCGTAAGGAAGCAAGACAAAAACACATAAGGGGGAAAATCCTGGGATTGTTTTTCTAGGGATGTAATAAATTTATATAAATAAAATGCCTCAATGGACCAAAAAAAAAAAAAAAAGCAGTTCATGATTGATTGCTTTTGTCCTATTGACTTCCTCATTGGCATCTGAGCCATCCCTCCAGTGAATTGTGGGCTCCTTGGTGGCCAAATTCCTTCCCTCTCCTTGGAAATCTTTTCTCCCCAAGTTCCCTGGGAGCAGTTTTGCATTCCCAGATGTTCCAAACCCAGTTGAGAGGGGCCATTAAGGGCCACGCTGCACCAGATCCTCAGCTGGATGCCATCCATTAGTCACTCAACAAACACAGAGGCAGCATGGTGCTATGGGAGGTGCAAAAGCATTTGGGACACAGATCCTAGCTCTGCCACTTACTCCTTGTGGGAACTTGAGTAAGCTACTTAGCCTCTCTGAGCTTCAGGAGGTTTTCTGTTTCCATGTGTAAAATGAGGACAATATAACCTTCCTTGTGGGGCAGTTGTGAAGAGTAGTAAGTATTATATAAGTGCCTGGCACATAATAGGCACTCAGTAAATGACATCCTTATGTAATGGGCACCAGCTATACCACATCAAGATGAATATGATGGCTATCTCACTCTAGCAGGGACAGATTTCATTTAAGAGGCTAATTGTGATACAGGGTGTCATGTCAAGTTATGGGCAAAGGAACACAGAGGAAGATGGGATGAATTCAAGAAAGGCTTCCTGGAGGAGGTGACATTTAATCAGACCTTAAATAGCATTTGACAGGAAGTCCAGAGAGTTGTGTTCTTTTTTCCAATTTGCTGCTAAATCACCAGGCGACCTTGAGTCAATCTCTTCTCCACTGTGGGATCCCCAGATCCTTCTATAACATAAGGTGGTTGAGCATCTGCTCTGAACCTGTTCAGTCATAGTCTCCTGTGAGAAGAATCTGCTGACAGCCAGTGCCCTTCTTCCCAGACACACAAGGCACACAACGCCTAGACACACAAGTTTGCCTATGATGGGAGAAGGGGACTTCATGGACCCCAGAAGGCCATCCATGGACCCTAGGCTAAAATCCCAGAACTCAGTGATCCTGTGGGAGTATTGTCAGTACTGTCATACTGCAGACTTGGCCCTGCCGTATGCAAAGCCTCTCTCTGTAGTCTGCAGCAGGAGAAAGAAAGCAGAATCATTGACCCAATATGAAAAAGCCCATCCAACACTGGGCTGCTGGTCAGAGCAGGGGCCTGGGGAGGGGAGGTCCCTCCAGCAGGCCGGAGAGCCAGAGCTGGGTTCTGGGAAAGCACCCCTGAGCAGCCTGCCCCTGCCCCTGCCTAGTGTATCCCCATCTGCCCTGGGGAGGCAGGCGTGGGCTGCTCTGGGCAGGCGCCCAAACAGGTCACTGACCTCCGTCAGCCACCCAGGCTAGAGTTCCCGGACGCATCCTTCATCTTCCCCAATCTAAACACCCAAAGGCCCCGGGTGGTCCACCCCCCTCCCAGCCGACGTGTGTCTCAGCTGCATCCAGCTTGCTGGAGGAGAGAGGAACTGGCCATCCCATTTAACACTTGAGCCACTGTCATTTCCAGTCATCCCTTCCATCCAACCAATGCTCACCCACCATTTATTGAGCACCAGTTGTTTGCAGGTGGCTGTGAATGACATGGCAGAGGGCCTGCCCTTCTCTTCCTCCAGGATCTCACCTCCTGACCAGGGTCCCCTCCCCTGGTCCCACCCCCTCTCACCTGGAGCAGGTGGGTGCTTTGGGGGAAGTGGGCTCAGGGCTGGGAACTGGGTACTGGCAGGAGATTCAGATCGGGGTTGGTGTCTGGGCACTGCTCTAAGCTTCTGTGATCCTGGGCCTGGGTCTTACTCTCTCTGGCTTCAGTCTCCTGATCTGTACTCTTCAGATTCCACGGTTCCATCTGAGTCTGAATCAGGCCTTGTCAGCACCCTCTCGCCCCCAGGAATAGTTAGAGGAGGAAAGGAGGCTAGCTCTGAATGCTTCAAGATCTTTCTTTAGACAGTCTCTGGATCTTATTCATTCATTCAAGCATTTATTGAGCACCTACTCAGTGCCAGGCCCTTGACTGGAAGACTGGAAATAAAGATGACAAAGATTCAAGCCAGCGACTCCTAAACACCCCACTCCCTGCCTCAAGCCCTGCTTGGGGTCAGAAGGCCCCTTGGGTTCTCGGGAGGGCCTGGCCGAGGATTTGGGGCGCCCTGAGACTCGCGTGTCAGCGCCGGTGGCGCTCAGGGCCGCGATCTGTCTCCTCCCCTTCCTCCTCCTCCGCCCCCTCCCCTCTCCCTTCCCGAGCACTGCCGAGGCCGCCTCCCACCC
>NW_012121709.1:1177992-1193646 GCF_000951035.1 Colobus angolensis palliatus
GGCGGTGAGAGCGCGGGTGCTTAGGGACCCCACCCCCGGCTCCAGCTGGGGGCCCGCGAGCGGCTCGGCGACGTCTGAGCTGGGGAAGGGGGGCTGTTATCCCCAGGGCGGGAGGCAGAGACGGTCCAGCTCCTGGCTTCGCCCCCTCCGCGAGGCGACCCCCGAGGGGCCCTGGGCCGCGCCTGCAGCTCCGCTCATCCCCTAGCTTCCCGACGCATCCCGGCGCACCCGGCATCCCCCCGGCAGGGTGAGGGCCCCAGGGGAAGGGAAGGCTCTGGGAGCCAAGGAGGGCACCCCCCAGGCGGAGAGTCTCTGAAAACCGCGCCCCCGGCCCCAGCCCTCCCTCCAGGCCTGCCCCAAGGGAAAGCGGGCGGGGCGACCCCGTACGCCCCCCTTGCTGTCCCCCTTCGGTCCCCCATTGTTCTCAGCCGAACGCTCTCCTGGGAATGGGGGAGGGGGTGCTGCGCTCTCCTCTTAAAGGGCCCTCTCCCCTCTTGTCTCCTGGCAGGTCGCGAGCACGAGTGGGGTGGGGCGTGCCCACGGGCCCCCGCCCCCCTCGTCCCCCAGCCCAGCTCCGGAGCCGCAGTCCAGGCGCACCCCCCGGGGGTCCGCGCCGCACCCCTCCCCCGTGTGTTCTGCAGCCACCCAGGCCTTCCAGGACACCGTGGAGAGGGAACAAGGGGGCAGGGACGCCCCCTTCAGCAGGAGCCGTCGGAGAAGGGGGCCCGGACTGGAGGGAGGCAAGAAGCCCCACTGAAGCCAGGCGCAGGGTCTGGGACGCAGTTGGGAGGGCACTGACTGAGAGCCGCAGGAGCAGCAGGCTGTGGCCCAGGCCTCCTGGGTGACAGGCCCTGTCTGGCGGGGAAGAGGGACCAGAGACAACACTGAAGAGGCTGGACCTAGAACGGGGGCGGCTGCCTCACTCCCTACCTGAGCCAGCCGAGGGGGCCAAGGACTTTAGAGCTGTTTCCTCCGGCCTAAGAGAGACACTTGCTTTCCAGGGCAGCACCCTTTATCCGAGAAGGCTCTGCAGGGAAGAGGTCTTTGCAGCCTGGATGGCCACCCCACATTCCTTTAACGGAGGCCTCTAGGCCTCAGAGAGAACCCAGAGTTAGAAAGGAGGCCAGACGGTCCTTGCTGTCCCCCTGGGGAGAGAGGAAGTTGCCGCCTGCTGCCAGGCCCAGGAGTAGCTGGGCCTGCAATAGTGGGGGACCTGGCCCCTGAAGCAGTGGCGGCCATGTCACGGCCAGGCCACGGTGGGCTGATGCCTGTGAATGGTCTGGGCTTCCCACCGCAGAACGTGGCCCGGGTGGTGGTGTGGGAGTGGCTGAATGAGCACAGTCGCTGGCGGCCCTACACGGCCACTGTGTGCCACCACATTGAGAACGTGCTGAAGGAGGATGCTCGCGGCTCCGTGGTCCTGGGGCAGGTGGATGCCCAGCTTGTGCCCTACATCATTGACCTGCAGTCCATGCACCAGTTTCGCCAGGACACAGGTGAGCAGACTCCCCACCCACCCCATGCCACCCGCCCTGCCGAACCACCACTACCTTGCAGCGTGGGCTGCTGAAAATCCCAGTAAATCTGATCCCAAATCCCTTCCCTGTCTCCCTGCCTCACCTCCAGAAAAACAGGGCAGTCTAACCTTGTCCAGTTTAAGACTTGGATTCCAATACAGCCTCTGAACAAGTTGTAGGGCCTTGGGCAAGTTGCATCCTCTCTCTGAGCCTCAGTCTCCTCATCTGCATAATGGGTAGATCAATATCTCTCACAGCTGAGTGAGGATTAAATAAAATGGTGCTCACTGAGCACAGAATCTAGAATAGCAGTAGCATGTGATTGTAGAATAAGGGCTTCACATGCACTTCCTCATTTGATTTTTTCCAAGAATCACAGGCAGTAAGTCTGTTTATTGTTGTATTATTATGAGTCCCATTTTACAGATGAAGAAACTGAGTCTCCCAGAAGCTGAATGATTTAAACTCAGAGCTGGGATTTAAACCCAGGTGGTTGAATTCCAGAGCCAAAACTCTTAACTGGTATCCTGTACTGGCTCCAAGTGTTGGTTTGGGGGGTGGAGTCATGCTGGTGGTAATTAATTGGGGATGGGGGGCATTGGTGGTGTTGATGGTGGGGGGGGCTGGCAATGATGGAGGAGACAGTGTTAGCAGTTGTGTTGGTGGTGACTCAGTGATAGTATTGATGGTGGTGGGGTCTTGGTGATAATGGAGGGATGGATGATGGTGACGTGGCAGTGTTGATGATGTCAGTGCTAGCGTTAACCCTGGAATTCATTGGTGTTGGTGACACTGACAGTTGTGTTGGTGGTGGTGCTGGAAGTGGTGTGATGGGGTGGTGATGATGGAGAAAATGATGTTGGTGGCAGTCTTCGTGGCCATGTGGTGTGGCTGGTAGCCCTATGTGTGGATGTTACTTCGTGGTATTGGTGATCCTGTTGTGGTTGTAATGATGGTGATGTTGATGGTTGTGTTGGTGGTAATGTGATAGGTGATGATGGTGATAAAAATGATGAGGTCCCACTCTCAGGCCTACTCTCTTTTGTTCTGGAGATTTGTCATTGTTTGGGAGATCTCCCTGAGTCATTGCCCAGCGGTATCTGTGACAAGCTCCGTGGGCAGTGGGGAGTGGTGGGATCCTGCCGTGTAGAAGCAGCCTAGAAATCCTTGGCACGTTTGACCCCCCAAGGACCAGCTGATGGGGTTTGGGGAAGTCCCTACAAATTCCTGGATGTCAGAACCACACGTAATAACCCCAGGCTAGTCGGGTGCTCTCCTTCTCTCTAGAGCTGTGCCAACCAATACGGTAGCCACCAACCACATGTGGCTACTTAAATTTCCATTACTTAAAACTAAGTAAAATGTAAAATCCAGTTCCTCAGTCTCACTGGCCACACTTCAAGCGCTCATAGCCACATGAGTCTCGTGGTACCTTGTGGGCCAGTGTAGATCCAGAACATTGCGTTATTGCAGACACTTCTATTAGACCGTGCTAGTTAGAAAGAAGGCCAGCCTTTCTAACTAGCACAGTCCAATAGAAGTTTCTGCAATGATTGGACGTTCCAATAGTCTAGAACATTGCTTGGTACCCCCAGGGTGCTTACCATGTCTAGAAACACAGGTGAATTCTTAACAAATGGCTTACTGATGGTACAGATTAGTACATCTATGTTTCCGTAACTCCAGGCATTGACCACCATCACTGGTGGTGCCAATTGTTTGTGCATTCCATCATATGATTATTTATTGATCTCTGCTGTGTGTCCATTTCTGTGCTAAGCACTGGAGTACAGCAGGGAGCAAGACAGAGTCATCAGTCGAGGTTTTCTGCTGGAGGACCTACACTGAAGGTCCCGGTGTGGTCAGGAAGCAAGCAAACATACCACCACAGAGACAATCAGTGGCAGATCTGAGAGCATGAACTAAACCTGGCCCAGAGGTACTCAGGGAAGGCTAGCCTGAGAAAGTGATGTTTGAACAGAGATCTGAAGAATGAGTGAGGGCGCCAGTGTCCCTGGCAGAGGGCACAGCCAGTGCGAAGGCCCTGGGGTGGGAAGGAGCAGAGGACATTTAAGTCCGTTCTGTTTGGGATGCATCTCCCACCAAGGGGAAGATGGAGCAAGATGCAACTAAGCAAGGACCCAGATGTACAGGCCTGGACAGCCATGCAAAGAACTTTGAATTTGATCCAGAGAGTAGAAGTCAGCATTAGCTCCATGTGCACATTCTTCCAGAGAGGCACCAAGGACCTGATGGAGGAATGGGAAGTGTTGCACATTGCCCGCCCCATTCTCTTTTCTCCGAGGGGTAGAGGGCAGGGCTGTGAGAGCAGAAGTGGGTGGACATCACTCCTTGCTAGGAGGCCTGGTGTTCTGCAGGTTCAGAGCTAATGCTGGGTGTAGCGATCCTCCAGGACCTAGCTGGGTGGGGGATGGGCGCCGGGGTCCTTAGAAGCAGGGACAGACTCCCCACAAGGCTGCCAAGTTGGCAACTCTACCTTTGATCCTCTTGTCTTTCGGGGGACCCCCATTTCTATTCCTAGCATCCCCTTATGTTCCCGAGTACCCAGACTTGCACACTCCCCTTTCATCAGGCCTCATTCTCTCAATAGTACTCCCCTTTTACGGTTCAGCCTCACTGGATCCCCCAGAAGTTCAGCTCCGGTCACTTCCCCTCACCCCCTCCCCAGAGCTGTTCACTCCACACCTGCCCCCTGTTTGCCGGAAAAGGGGAAAAAAAACACTCATTCCTAAATGGACTCCTGGGAGCCTGCCAGGAACCCCCTCCCACCCCAACCAGAGAGGGAGGAAGGCCTGGAAACCTATTGCGGTTGGCAGGAGACCTCGGCTGCCTGGGAATCTGCTGGAGAGTGGGGCAAGAGGCTTCCTCACCAGACATGTGAGGGTTTCTCCCCCGCTTTACCCAGGAGCAAAACAATGTCAAGAAAGGACGTCTTGTCCTCATTGGTAACGGACTGGGAAAGAGCCTCAACCGGCAGGGAGCAAACCTGAGTGCCAATGGTGTGACCTCAGGCCTCTCCAGATCTGTTTCCACATCCATGAAATGGGTGAGAGCATCACTTCTCCAGCAGCGTTCTCAGATTGACAGAGAGAATCTGGCTGACTTTATCCCACAAATATCAACGAATTATCTACTGTGCACATAGCACGGGCTCACCACTGTGTGTATGAGAGACCAGCAAGAGATCTTAAATCTTTTTTTTTTTCTTTTTTTGAGACAGTATCTCACTCTGTCGCCCAGGCTAGAGCACTCGGCTCACTGCAACCTCTGCCTCCCGGGTTCAAGTGATTCTCGTGCCTCAGCCTCCCAAGTAGCTGGCATTACAGGCAAGCTACTACATACCACACCCAGCTAATTTTTGTATTTTTAGTAGAGACAGGGTTTCACCGTGTTGGCCAAGCTGGTCTTGAACTCCTGGCCTCAAGTGATCCACCCACCTCGGCCTCCCAATGTGCTGGGATTATAGGTGTGAGCCACCGTGCCCGGCCGTAAATCTTGAAAATATTATATTTCATACACACACACACACTCCAACATAATGCTGTAAAACCCAAAACTCACGTGTATGTGCGGAAATCAACACAAGCTTCTGTCTAGATTTTCTAATTGTAAGATTCTCGATATGTTCATTGAAGCTGAACTTCAATTCTGGGGGGAGACTACCCTAGCTTTGCTAGTTTCCCAATACAGAAGCTGGCTGACTTTTTTCTGATCGCGTCAGATAATAAATCTTTTAAGCTTTGTGGGACCCACAGTCTCTGTTGTAACTATTCAACTCCATCAGAGCAGAAAAGCAGCATAGACAATATGTAAGTGAACGAGTGTGGCTGTGTTCTAATCAAACTAGTTGTGGACACAGAAATTTGAATTTCGTATCTTTTTCACAGGTCATAAAATTTTCTTCCCCCCCTGCCAACCATTTAAAAGTGTAAAAGCCATTCTTACTTTCTGAGCTGCACAATAGCAGATGGTGGGTGGGTTTGACCTGTGTGCTGCAGGTCACTGACCCCTGCCCTCACGTGTTCTTAACCTGAGCATGGGGTAAGACCGTGCTGGTGCCACGGAACACCCAGCATGTCTTCTCCACGCCTCATGGTGTGTACCAAGGTACACGTGCATGTGCGTACACACACACAGCACCAGCCTGTTCGCACAATGCTGACACACACACGCCCTGTGTATGTGCCTCTCGTGCAGTGCAGCCAGCGGAAGAAAGCCCAGGTGTCAGGCTGGGGCCGCAGGGGAGAGGCCAGGCTCTGGCCCCACGGGGGCTGCTGTTTGTTCAGCCGGTGCCCCCTCACCTTTCCCCTGCTGGGCTGTTTTCACTGCTCCCTGCAGGGGGTGAGGTTCCCTTTGAAGCCCTCTAGGTCCAGAGCCCAGAGTCTGGACTGGAAACTGGGGCCCCTCCACAGGGAGGCCTGATGCTGTGACCCTGAGCTGGATGATGTTAGATCAATCACAGTGGTGTCCCAGGCAGAGGGCTGGAGGGAGAGCCAGAGCTGGGCGAGGGTGGGTGGCTTGCTCGCTTTGCAGTACTGAGCCAAGTGCCCGGTTTCCCTCAAAGCTTTCTTTCTTCATTTCCCTCTGTCTCCAACCGTCCTTCCCACAGACAAAGATTGCCACATATGGGAAGCCTAAGGCCAAGGAGTGCTCAGCTGGTGGCTGGGCCGGGCCCAGGAGCCATCAGGGTCTTGGGGTGAGGGGTTGGCTGCCACCAGCAGTGGGGGAAAGGTTTGAGATTGGCTTTCTGCTCCCAGAGAAGAGGCCACAACTTCCCTGGGGGATCATTTACATCCCCTGCCACTGGGACAGCCGCCTCACCCAGACCATAAATTTCCCACCCAGTCCACACAGTTGGACAGAGGTGCGACTCAGCCACTTCTGCAGCAGCTCCCAGCTCACTCCCTGGCCTCGTATAGCTGGAGCTGGGGAGGGGCACCTATCTGCCTGGTATCTCCCATGTCGCTCTCCATGTGCTCCTGGAGGGGTGCATGGCAGCCTCCTGCCTACTCTGCTGATGGGATAACTGAGGCTGAGGGAGGCCAGCTGGGGACCATCCACGGATGCCATATCTGAGGCTGCAAGCCTGGCCTTTTCTGGTGCCCCCAAGCTGACCGACAGGTTGGAGTGGCAGGTGGTGGCTGGTTCCAGGATCTTCCAGCCTGCCTCTTTCCCCGGAAACCTTGAGCTTCACTCAGCCCTGGCCCCTGCCCTGAAAGTAAGCACTATCTGAGGACACTTAGGCTGGAGCCCCTTAGGCTGTTACCACCCAGATAGGAGGAGCTTTTCCCATCACCAGGGAAAGGACCTCCAGAATTTAGACACCAACTGGGGATAGTGAGGCCCAGAGAGGGTGAGTGACTTCCCCAAGGTCACACAGCCTACCAGTCCTAAGCTAGAGCCCAGGCCTCCCAGACAGGCCTTAGGGATAGAAAACAAGGTGACATTTAATGCCAGGGCTGAGAGAACCCCTTCCCCCTTCTCCCTTGAGAGCGCTCTTGGGGCTTGTTGTCGGAGTCTAGCCCAAGGCAGGGACAGCCTGCACTACCCTGGAGGCCTCCAGGTCTCAGCTCCTGGTTACAGGACCCTTTGGGACCCTCTCTCCAGCCTCCTCACTGGAGACTAAGGCTGGCTCTGATGCCAGGAGCAAGAAAGACTATGTGTAGGGGCAGGGAGCGGTCCATCTCTGGTAGCAGCAGGTCCAGCTAATCCACATGTGGGTGTCTCCCCAACCACGAGTCACACGGTCTGTATTTCCACCATTGCAGACCCATGGTCTCTGGCTGCTCAGCTAACTCCAGAAGCCTGTTTTGAAACTATAAATTCATCGCTCATATTTGGTAGTCATTGGTGGCTTCTCAGTACCAGGTCCTGGGATGGGTCTTGGGGACTCAGACAGAAGGACATAATGCATTTCAGAGTCTAATCTATGCACTTCAGATCAATTTCAGAGTCTAGTGAAGGTGAAGGCAAATGCATATCATGGGAATAGCCTTTGAACCCTCTGACTCATAAGGACAACAGATACAGAACTAAAACCCAGCTTGACCCCTGGCTGGCTGTGTGACTATGGGCAAATTCCTTAACCTCTCTGAGTTTGTTTCCTCCTCTGTAAAATGGGGATAAGAATAGTCCCTAGCTGGGAGGGTTGTCATGAGGATTAAATGAGATATGTAGGTAAAAGCATGGAGGATACAACTTTGCACGTAGTAAGCACTCATGCTCAAGGAAGAAAAATATTTAAATGCCTCACTAGGGAGATGCAGGGTGCGTTCAGCCATAGGGTGTGCACAGTGTATGCCTGGAGCCTCTGAGAGGAGGACTTCCTGGAGGAGGCATCCTTTGAGAGTGTGTGGTTTGGGTAAATAGAATGATGGGAGGAACACTTCCAGGTGGAGGAAATAGCAGGGGTCCTTCAGCGGGGTCCTGGAGGAGGGTCTCAGGCCTGGGTGGCAGAGGGAGGCTGTGATGGGAGATAGGGGATGGGTAGAGGAGGTCTCTTGGGGCCCACTGGGGCCTGGCAGGCTGGGCTGCCAGCTGCTGCCCTTTAGCAGCCAGGCCCCAGGGGACTTACAGCCACACCGCAGGACCAGCCTCATTAATCATGGGCCCTTGGAGCTGGAGCAGGTGGGGCAGGGGCAGCCTCAGGCACTTCCTACAGTCTGTCTGGGTTCCCTTCACCCAGTCAGCAGGCGTCACCCCCTTTTACACATAGTAAATCTGAAGCTCAGAGGGTGGGGAGCCACCTGCCCACACTGGGAAGAGGTGGATCTGAGATCAGATCCAGGTCTGCAGCTGGGTGGGCAGGGCCCTTCCCAGGCTCGCCCAGGCCACCGAGTACCTTGGACAGCACCATCAGCGACCCGCCCACGCTGGGGGTGGCGATGCCCGGGACAGACCCCCTTGCAGCTCTCTCCCTCTCCCTCTCCTCCCCTGACCCCTTTTTCCTCCTTCTTCCCTCCCTCCTCCTCTCCCGCTTCCTCCCATCCCCCACCTCATCCTTCCAAAGGAGCTGTGGAGTCTGACCTGGAGAGGAAGGAGGAGACGGAAGCTGTGATGGGAAGTGTGGGGGCTGGAGTGGGGGAGGTGATGCGGACGTGACAGGTAGCGGGACTGCGGAGGGGATGGTGAAGAAGGTGGTAAGCAGTGAAGGGCGAGGGGATGGGAGAGGAGATGATGGAGAGCGTGATTAGAGAGTGACGAGGAGGGGCCAGGAGGGGGAGGCCATGGGGAGGCCAAGGGGTTGGGGCAGGACCGGTCACAGTGGCTCCAAGTGCCCATTCAGGCAGTAGGTAATGGGGCTGGGATCCCTAACTCTCTCCCCAGTGTGATGTTCTTGGGGCATGGGGGTGCCTGGGGTGCTCCCGGGCCTCCGCCCGCCACCTTTGTCTCTCTCCCTGGGCCTCCATCCTTCCACCTGGCTCTGGAATCACAACCAGTGGTAGCCAGTCCCCAGGACAGTTCCAGGCCCTTAGTCACCCCCATGAGCCCACCCAGCCTCTGGGTTGACATAGACACCCCCACCAGCCCCTAGCTGCCTCTGGCTGACATCAACTGAGGACACGGGGCCTGGAACCTGGAACCAGCTGCCTTGGGGAATGCTGCTGGTGAGGGCCGGGCTATGGGTTCCCGTCTCAGTACCAGCTGCTTACTAAGAATCGTGGGGTGTGTAGGCCAGGTGTGGTGGCTCACATCTATAATTCCAGCACTTTGGGAGGTCAAGGTGGGTGGATCACCTGAGGTCAGGAGTTCGAGACCAGCCTGGCCAACATGGTAAAACCCCATCTCTACTAAAAATACAAAAATTAGATGGGCATGATGGTGGGCACCTGTAATGCCAGCTGTAGGAGACTGAAGCAGGAGAACCACTTGAACCCAGGGGGTGGAGGTAGCAGGGAGCCAGTGAGCTGAGATTGCGCCACTGTACTCCAGCCTGGGCGACCGAGTGAGACTCCGTCTCAAAAAAAAAAAAGACTTTGACCTTAAGTAAACCACACTCTCTCCCTGAGCCTCTGAGCCTCTGTTTCCTCACCTGTAATATGGACCTGATGATAGTATCGAACTCGTGTGATTGTGGTCACTATTCATTCATTCATCAGGAATTTCATGAGCACCTACTGTGTGCCAGGCAGTCCGGGCACCAGGAATGTCACAATCAACAGGACAGACACAAATCCCTGCCCTCAAGGTGCTTCTGTTCTGGGGGTAAGGGGTGGGGTGATGATGGGTATGATACAGGAGGCTAGGCGCCAAGGAAGTCCCAGCATATAGGATTGTCCCCCACCTTGGGGCCCAGGAGCTGCCGGGCTAGGAACTGAGTCTCCTCCAGATCCCGCATGGTTGTGTCCTTGCTCAGCCACCCTGGCCAAGCGCCTCTCCCTCTCTGGGCTCCTTCCATCATCCCTCTGGAGCTGCTCCAGGCTGCTACTGCTGCCTGCACAGACAGCAGTGGCAGGCTGGTGACGGGGTGCATGAGGGAGTCTGGCACTGGGCCCTGGAGCTGAGCACCCTGAGATGCAGAACAAAGGACGAGGCAATCAAAGGAGGCTGCCAGGACAGTCCTGCCAGCAGCTGCAGCACAGCCACCTCTTGTCCCGATGACCGACTGGGCCTTTGTCCCCTCCCCCTCCAACTGCAAGCAGAGCACAGCAAGAGGAAGCGCAGAGTTTACCTGGAATAGCACCTTCCCAGGGCCCTCCGCCTGGCTGGGGTAAGCATTGCCCTCCCCAGCTTCCTCTGTTCTAGAGAACAAAGGTTCATTCGTTCCAAGGTGTTACTCACCTGGCCCTGTGGAAATGACAGTCAGGGAGCCTGGGTCCAAGACCTGTCTCTAATTTGCCAGGTGATCTTGCCCAAGTTTCTCTCTGCAGCTCAGCTTACCCATCTACACAAAGGCTGCAAATTCAGATGCTTACAGGGCCTGGGCAACTAATAGAAGTGTGCAGTGTCTGGGAAGGCAGAGGTTTTTTAACTGTCTTGCTCTCCAGTGCCTGGTACGCAGCAGGTGCTCAGTAAATACTTGAAGGCATGAATGGGGCCAGCATAACTCAGCTCCTGCTCACTGTTGCCAAGGAGGCCGATCGCTGTGGCCCCACCCTTGGATATCTGGGGATTTCTGAAATCTGGACTGGTGTGAGTCTGCCCCAATTTTTAAATGTGAGGCTGATTGAGGTGGCTCATGCCTGGAATCCTGGCACTTTGGGAGGCTGAGGCAGAAGGATCACTTGAGCACAGGAGTTTAACACCAGCCTGAGACCCCATCTCTACCAAATAAAAATGAAAAAAAAATAGCTGGACATGATGGCACACACCTGTGATCCCAGCTACTCAGGAGGCTGAGGCTGGAGGATTGCTTGAGACCAGGAGGTGCAGGCTGCAGTGAGCGATGATGGCATCACTGCAATCCACCCTGGGCAACAGAGTGAGATCCTGTCTCAAATAAACACATAAATAAATAAATAAATATCGGTCACTATTTTAAAAATGTAAATAGCATGTGAACCAGAACAAAACCATATCTGCCCAGCTTGCAGTCTCGAGCCCAGTCATGAGCAGCATTCAGTTAGGTTCATTCAGATGTATTTGGTTATTCATTCATCCAACATTTTGCAAGTACCTACCTCCCCACACTCCTGACCACAGAGGGATGCCAAGGGGACTGTAAACCAGCCCAGCTTTGCAGAGACTGCCAGGCTGGAAAGAACACAGACACCTCCGCACCTAGTGAGCTATGTGCTTTGATGGGAGCATTGCAGGTGCAAGGTGCTTTGGCGGCCCCACGAAGCGAGTGGTTTGCCCTAAAGATGGCAGAGAAGATTCCAAGAAGACAGAGTGCTTGTGCTGAGCCAGAAGATTGAGAAAGAACTCAGCAGGGAGGCCAATGGGGTGGGGTGGGCAGGCCACTCTAGACAGATGGAACAGCATATGCAAATACAGAGACATAACCGCATACACGGTGTGTTCAAAGAATAGCTGGAATTTTGGTGTGGCTAGAGAGTGAGGCTGTGCAGACAGCTTGTGATAGGCTTCAGAGGCTACACTAAGGAGCTTAGACTGATTCCTAAGGGCACTAGGGAGCTATTGATAGCTGTTGAGCAGAGGAGTGACACAGCCTTGAGACTGTGAAAAATCCCTCTGGCTGCCATGTGAGAATGCACTGCACATTGCAAAGAGTGGATACTGGAACACAGGGAGAGGAGGCCCCTGCAACAGTGCAGGCTAGCACTCTGGTGACATGGGCCAAAGGGCCGACAGTGGAAGTGGGGGAAGTTCAAATCCTGGCTAGATTCAGTCTTCACTTAGTAGCCCAGCAGCTATGTGACTTTGGACTTCAGGCAAATTGCTTCACCTCTCTGTGCTTCACTCAGTGTTTGTACAAGACAGTGATAGTAATAGTTATCATTATTATCATACGTTTATTATCATTATTATCACAACAACCTGCCCGTAATTTTGTGGCTGAAGAGTTGACTTACATGAAGCATTTAGAACAGCGCCTGGCACATAGCAGGCCCTCTGGGAGTGTTTATTATTATTATTATTGTATTATTATTATAATTATGCCGTTTCACAGATGAGAAAGGAGCAGCTTGGAGGGCTCAGGCGGTGGAGGACTGTCCAGCCCTCTGTCCCCTCCCCCTCCACTTCCTGCTTTGCTGGGGATCGGACTCCCCTGCTGGGTGTGTGGGAAACCGGGTGACCAGAAAGCCCCCCACACAGCCCATGGCATATGAGTGCCCGCCTCCGCCTGCCAGCAGCTTCCAAGGTGGTAGCCTCTCCGAGTGCCACGCAGCCCCTCCGCCTTCCTTAGGCAGCGCTGCAGACCTCCTCTCCTCCCCTCATCTCCCCACCGCCCTGGCCTGGCTTCCAGCAGACCCTGGAGAACCTGGGCTGGCTTCAACCACGAGGAAACCACTAATGGGCCACAGTTTAGCCTGATGAGTCCCAGAGGAGAGTCTGGAGGGAAACAGAACACTGCGGGGTTATCGATCTTGAGGCAGGAGCCAGCGAGGCAACCTGGATCCACAGGCTGCAGCTCCAATCCCAGCCCAGCCAGTGCCCCCAGCCAGACTTCCATGTCTTCTCAGGGAGCCTCAGTCTCCCCATCTGCTCGATGGGGCTAATATTAGCACACACCCCTGGGGTTGCTGTGAGGACTGGGAGATGACATGCGTGAGCCCTCAGCACGGTTGCTGGCACTGCGGAGCATTCAGTAAGGTGCTGGGTGCTGCTGTTGTCCTTGTTGTGGAAGACAGAGGAGCAACCACGCAGATGCCAGCTAAGGGACTATTCCAGAAGGTCAAGTAGCAATCCGGGGTTGGAACCTCAGCCATGTCACTTACTTACCGTGCAACCACTGTGCCTCAGTTTCCTCCCCCAGAACATGGGCTCATGAGACTAAGTCAGAGGGAACAGCAAATGAAGCGAGGCGGCCTTGTGTGGGCTTCGGCTGGACCGCTCACAGATGGCATCCGGTGCACTCCTAACTGCTCCGTGCCTCTGTTTTCTCGCCTCTAAAATGGGCCAACAACACCCCCGCCTCCTAGGGGTGCTAAACACACCCTTTAGCTTAAATGAGCTAAACACAGCCTGGGGCAGAAAAGCGTGCTCTTTCGGGGTGGATGGCTGTTAGTATTATGACTTCTGGGTTGGTGAAGGATTCAGTGAAGTCTCTCACTGGGGCCCAGCCACTGCCCAACCCCCGGTCACAGCCCTCAGCCTGTGGTGGGACTCCCCCAGCCCGACAGGATGTCCCATGACTGCCTCCCACGTGCCCCCTTCCCGTCAGGGTCTGGGTGCCCCCAAACTGAGATCATTTCCCTCCGGGAAGCCAACCCCAAAGGGAGGGGCTCCCTGCTGGGCCTTGAAGCTGGCCCAGCCCAGAGAGGAACCATTTAGAGTCTGAGGGAGCGGCAGGAGGAAGGCTCAGGGGCTCAGAACCCTCCCCCTTCTCCAGAGTCAGCTGCTTCTTAAGGTTAAGATGTGGGGGCTGAGGCACCCACATACCCACCTCCAGGCAGCGGGGTCAGATCGGGACCATGCTCTAGGGCAAAAACCTCACATGGCTAAACAACAGAAGGTAAAGCTGAAGTAGTGAGCTCTCCATCGCTGAAAGTATCCTAGGCTGTGCTACCACTTGGTGAGGTCGAACCCCTTGGAACCAGTCCAGCCTGGGCCTGCCTTTACTCCACAAGTGTGGCATTATTCCCAGCCCTCTGCTCTCACCCTCCCAAGAGTTCACCTCTCTGGGCCTCAGTTTCCTCATCTGTAAAATGGAAATAGTCCTGGTCCCTCCCTGGAAGCAATGGTGTGAGGATGAAATGAGTGAGTGCAAGGAGATTGCTGAGCGCAGCATGTGCCATATAGTAGGTGCTCAGTAAATGCTAGCCTTAGTTTCCCTGATTCTCCGTGATGGTCTCAGCCTCTAGGTTTCCAGCTTCCCTTTCTTTTCATCTCTCAAGCTAGTTCTGTCTCTGACTCCAGCTCTCTTTGTATCTGCTTCAGTTTCCCATGTTGGCCTTGGCCTGTCTCTGACAGTCTCTTCGATCAAGTGCGTCTCTCTCTCTGTCTCTCTCCATCCGGCTGTCACCCTGTCTCTGCCCCAGGCATGAAGCAGTCACTGGCTGCTGTGGCTATGGCCGCCCCCACACCCGGTCTCAGGGGGCCCGGCTTGTGCAGTGCTCCAGCTGACACTGACCAAAGCCCCTTTCTCCGGTTCAGCTGGAAGAAGCCTGGAATTTTTCTGCCAAACATTTTTAAGCAACTAGGGAGGAGAGGGAAGGGGAAGACAACAAAGGCAGAGACACAAAAACAGGCCGAGGCACGGAGCCTGTGTCTGTCATAGGCCCCTAAATGCCTGGGGGACCCAGGCCCTGTGGCCAGCACAGCAGGGTGCCCTGAAGGCCAGAGTGGGGTGTGTTCTGCTCCGGGCCACCAGCCTGAGGCCCAGCCTCTCTCCCAGGCTGAAGAAACTCCAGCCCCTTCTTAGACCCATTGTTCTGGCTGAAAATCTAGGCCACGGCCACTGTGGAGGAGAAGGAGCATTTCCACCACTGCTCCCTTGGAAATCTTGAGATCGAAGTCCAGGCAGGTCACCAGGGAACCAGCTGCCCGCCCCCTCGGCCTGGTCCGCGGCCAGCCTGGGCCGGAGAGGCGGACGGATGGGCAGGCGGGCAGCGGCGGGCGCTGCAGGGTGCAGGGCCCAGCGGGGAGGACAGCAGCTGCCCTAATTACTCCCGCTCTCCAGGATCCAATCTTGTTTCAAAAGGACTCCAGGGACACAGCCTTTAATAACTACCAGTAAACAGGCAGGAAAATCGATACCTGGTAAATAGAGCCCTGGAGAGAGGGAGGCCTGGGCTAGCTGGCCCTGATGAGCTCCCAGAGTCCTTTGCTGCAGAGCTGGCCAACGTTGACGTTGAGAATCCTCCTCCCGGCCTGAGGGTCCTCCCCAGGGACCCCTCGACGCTTGGCCTCCACCCTGGGGGCTGCTTGCTTTCCAGTCGCCACTCCCTCTCCATCAAGCCCAAATTTTCCTCTTTCCCACTCCTCCAAGTGCCAAGTAGGTTGCCCGTCTCGGTTGCAGATGCCTTCTTTGCACCAGGCTTTGTGCCTGGTGCTCGAAACATAGTTGCGTATCTGACCTAGTAGTCTTTGTCCTCCCAAAAATCATCTACCAATGAGAATGACTAAGAACAAAAACAAATAATGACAGTGTGAGGACAGACATGCAATAAAAGACTGCTGCGTTTGCCAACTATAGCAACAGAACAGAGAAGCCCATGTTGGAGGAGATGAGCACATGGAGGGCTTTGTTGGGTGAATAGGAGTTCGCCAAGTGAACAAGGGCTGGGGGAGGATGAGTGTGGGTAACGTACGTAATATCAGCCATTATAGCTGCATTCATTGAGTACTTACTAAATGCTAAGTGTTCTGCTAAGCATCTTTGCCTATGCATTATCTAATTTTGTTCCCCCAGTAATTCTTTGGGGTAGATATTAATACCCCCATTTTATAGATAAGGGCACTGAGGCTATGTGTGGTGCCAGCCAGTTTTTGCACAAGACCTGAGAGACTTTTTTTTTTTTTTTTTTTTTTTACAGTTCTGACATCTTTT
>NW_012121709.1:1197646-1203193 GCF_000951035.1 Colobus angolensis palliatus
AGCGCACCACCAGCGTGAGCGCGCGCGCCTCCATCCCGCCGGGGTAAGACGGGGCCCAGGGGGAGGGGGCCTCTGTGTCGTCCGCAGGCAAGGACGAAGCCCGGGGGTGGTTGGCCACTAGGGCAGGAGCAAAGATTACAATAATATTAATGACGGTAAGTAATGTCCAGCATCCACTAAATGTTCATTTTGTGCCAAGCATCAACTAAGCACCTTTACATGTTCCCACGCATCTATCTCCATGCATAAGGACCCTATGAGGTAGGTACCGTCATCACCTCCAGTTCACAGACAGGAGCTAACTCCCCCAAGACAATTCACGTGATGGGGCCATAATAGCAACATCAGCAATGGTGCGTGTTCCATGTTTATTATTTGCTAAATTCGTTGTATGTATCACCTCGTTTATTCCGCCAAAAGGTCTACCATGTGCATATTCCAGATGGGGAAGCCGAGGCTGGGAGAGCTATGGTGCCTTTTCAGGGTCACCAGGGAAGGGTAGTCCTTGGAGTCCAGACCTGTCCGATTCCAAAGTCTGTGTTGTGTTGTCTTAAGATTTTTAGAGGGCTTCAGAGTCCATCTGTCCTTGTCCCCGTCCATACCCACCTCACATGGTGGCTCGAGCAAGCATCAGCTGCTTGTCCAAAGTATTTCCCCATAGGCTGCACCTGAAATACCACAATTACTCTGGGTTAATACTATGGTTTGCACACTGGGCTCCAGGGACTCCTGGGGTGACCTGGAATCGTGGGGGTGGGGGAAAGCCAGGCAAACAAGAGTCTGTCTCTCTGCTCTTGTTTTAAGGAGAGCAGCCCTTTTTGGAAACACTTTTATGAACTGGCTTTCCCAGCATGATTTTATTAAGGACGGGCACCAAGCTTGTATCAAGTTTGCAAATTATTGGGTTAAGGTGTCCCAGGCCCCAGGATAGGGACCCAGTGAGCTGCTGTTGGGTGCCTACCCTGGACCCCAGATTCATTCCATCTGAGCAAAGAACCAAGGCTTGAGGGGTGGCAATGAGAGGAAAGATCAAAGACCTTGAACTTGGGAAAACCAGGGGGATGTGGACTGTGGGCCACAAGAGGAAGAGAGGGCACCCAAAACCAACTGTGCTTCAGTCACCATGGCATGGCCTGGGGAATTGATAATGATGGCCCGAGATCACCAAAGCTCAGATCTGGATGTGATCTTTGGGGTCACCGCATCCAGGTCACCCCTTTTATTATGGGCAAACAACACCTGGGAAAAGGAAAGGTCAGGACCCTGAACTAGGTGGCCTTATTCACCCTTTGTCCCTTTGGGAGTCTGACTTCCTGGGTTCAAATGCCCTCTTGGCCACTTCTTCTTCTTTTTTTTTTTTTTTTTTTTTTTTTGAGACAGAGTCTCGCTTTGTTGCCCAGGCTGGAGTGCAATGGCGTGATCTTGGCTCACTGCAACCTCTGCCTCCCAGGTTCAAGCGATTCTCATGCCTCAGCCTCCTGAGTAACTGGGATTACAGGCGTGTACCACCACACCTGGCTAATGTTTGTAGTTTTTAGTAGAGATGGGGAGTTTCACCATGTGGGCCAGACTGGTCTCGAATTCCTGACCTCAGATGACCCACCTGCCTCAGCTTCCCAAAGTGTTGGGATTACAGGAGTGAGGCACCGCACCTGGCTCGACCTGAAAGACTTCTGAGTTGTTTGAATCACTTCACTCTGCACCTCCTTTCCTGGCCCCTCCCCTGCCGAGCTCAGGACTTGGCACACAGGGGAAGTTAAATAAGGTGGGTTCCCATTGCTTCCCTTCCTATCCTGCACATTTTTCAGGTAATACACTGCCTTCCTCTCACCAGGAGCTCAATGGTGGTACTTCATGCACATCAGCCTTGAAGATCAGTCATCACAACCCCTCAGTTTGCAGGTGGGGAAACTGAGACCCTAAGAGGGGAAGACCAGCACACAAGAGCAGGTGGGGGCAGGATCCAGGGTTTTCTCTCTAACTCATCCCCTCCCAGGCCTGCTGTGGAGGAAGCCCCATCACCAGGGAAGAAATCAATCTGCACACACTCAATTAAAATGATAAATCAGGCATCAGAGTGAGGCTGCCCCAGAGGTGCAGGGGAAGTTTTTGTCTGATTGGCTAGAACATGATAGGCCCCAGGGACCTTATTTCCTGGGGCTGGGCTGCCAGTCGAACCTCTCCACCTCTTCAACCCCGCCCCTCTCATATCATGCAGCCATAGCTCCATGCCTCGATTTCTCCAGCTATCGGAGCCTGTCCAGTTGGCAGGGCACACAGCTAGTCTGTAGCCCTTGTGATTCTAACAGAGGAGAGGGAGAGGACAAGCTCTTTCAGCCCTGAGTAGGGACATACCAGTGCGGAACAGTCTGAGTTCCCCATCCGGTTGCAGATCCCTGGGCCAGGCACCCAAGGAAGATGCCAATTAACAATGGAAACGCCTTCTAGGTATTGAGGGCCTACTGTGTGCAGGCACCGTGCCAGGTGCTGGGAGTACAAGAGTGAGCAAAGCAGACAAGATCCCTGACTTCGTGGCTGACAGCCTAGAGTGAGGATACGCAGTGTAAAGAATGCATGCAGATTAATACATCTTGCCTGGCTCAGTGGCTCACACCTGTAATCCCAGCACTTTGGGAGGCTGAGACAACTGGATCACCTGAGGTCAGGAGTTCGAGACCAGCCTGGCCAACATGGTGAAACCCCATCTCTACTAAAAATGCAAAATAATTAGCTGGGTGAGACATACCTGTAATCCCAGCTACTTGGGAGTCTGAGGCAGGAGAATCATTTGAACCTGGGAGGTGGAGGTTGCAGTGAGCCGAGATCACGCCACTGCACTCCAGCCTGGGCGACAGAGCGAGACTCCGTCTCAAAAAAAAAAAGAATTGTTACCTGTAGTCTGGGAACAGTGCCTCATGCCTGTAATCCCAGCACTTTGGGAGACCGAGGTGGGCAGATCACTTGAGTCCAGGAGTTCAAGACCAGCCTGGGCAACATAGCAAAACCCCATCTCTACAACAGTAACAAAAAATTAGCCAGGCAGGGAGGTATGCTTGTAGTCCCAGTTACTCAGAAGGCTGGGGTGAGAGGATCACTTGAGCCCTGTAGGTCAAGGCTGCAGTGGCCTATGATCACACCACTGTGCTGCAGCATGAGAGACAAAGCAAGACGCTGTTTCCATAAAAAAAAAGTGCTCCATGAATATTTTGCATAATTTCTGCATACGTTGAATAGGTTGCGAGGTGAAATGAATTTCTCAGTCACTGATGAAATATTTGAGGTGGATGTAGTGGCTCACTTTGGGAGGCCAAGGTGGGTGGATCACTTGAGGCCAGGAGTTCGAGACCAGCATGGCCAACATGGTGAAACCCCATCTCTACTAAAGATACAAAAATTAGCCGGGCATGGTTGTGCACGCCTGCAATCCCAGCTACTCGGGAGGCTGAGGTGGGAGGATTGCATGAACCTAGGAGGTGGAGGTTGCAATGAGCCGAGATCATGCCACTGCACTCCAGCCTGGGTGACAGAGTGAGACTCCGTCTCAAAAAAAAATTTAAAAAAGAGATTTGAAAGCTACTGTTCTAGAGGAGGCTGAAAATTACTCAGTTTTCATGGCCCAGTGTTAATTCTCCAAATATGTGCTGTGGGTGTGTATTCACAGAGCTGAACAAGACAGACAAGGCCTGTGTCCCCCAAGGGCACACAGACAGATGGGGAGACAGACCTACAGCAAGCAAAGAGTAAATGAAGACCATCTCTGGATGAGACAGAAGTGCTGGGGAGGTAGTGGGACAGGGCGGTGTGGGAGTTCAGGGAAAATCCCTCTGAGGAGGTGGCCAGATGCGGAGAACAGCTGACCCAGGCAGAGGGAACAGCATGAACAACTTCAAGGGGGCTCGAAGGGCGTGGTGTGTTCAGGGAAGGGCTAGAGGTGTGGGAAGGACTGGAGTGTGAGGCGCCAGCAAGAAGGGGAAGGGCACCCCAGGCAGGGCATTGCAGGTGCAAAGGGGCGGAGGTAAGAATGAATCCAGAAGGTTCTGGAGACCACCGGGGGATAGAGGCTGCCTTCTGGAACAGTGGGGGCTGAGATTTTTTTCCCAAATTGGGGTACAGGGCCAGGTTGGATGGCCTCAGGGAAGCCTGGGCTTGGTGCTGCCATCAGTGGGGAGCTATAGAGTGTGCTTGAGCTCTAGAGGGCTGTAGTGAAAACAGTTTTATCTGTGGGGGTGCAGATCGTTAAACATGTCCTCCTCTGACCTGCCAGAGCTCTGTTGTCTCCAGCCACATGCCCCTCTCCCCACAGCCGACATCATTTCTCCTGCCCCTCCCTTTGGGGACTATTTCTGACCCTCCCTAAGCCCAGACACTGGCCTGGAAAACAGGAGATGTGGGGTGGGGGAAACGTTGCAAGAACTCCCTCATCCCTCCGCACCCACGCAGATTCTGCCCAGCCTCACTCCAGCCCCTCTAACTGACCGTCTCCAGCCAGACAAGCCTGGCTCAAAGTCCCCAACCCTCCATCTCCAAGAAACCCCCCCGGAAAAATCCCTCTGGCTCTCAAGACCCGTGGAGCCTGTTGCTGGGGAAGGGGAGTAGGAGGAAGGAAGATGGGGGTGGCAGACCCTGGCTTCTCCTGCCTAAAGCTTTCCATTGCTGAGGTAGCTGAGGTCCAAGTGCAGCCTGTGAGGGGAAAGGGATGGAGGTGGGGGGTCTCTGAGGAGCCGGGCAGACACTGTCACCCTCGTCCCCAAACCACCTCCCAGCCCTCCCCACCCTGGTCTCTTTGTTTCTATGTCTTTGTTTTTTGTTTTTAGAGACAGAGCCTCACTTTGTTGCTCAGGCTAGAGTGCAGTGGCACAATCATAGCTCCCTGCAGCCTCAAACTCCTGGGTTCAAGAAATCCTCCCAACTCAGCCTCCCAAGTGGGTGGGACCACAGGCACACACCATCACACCCAGCTAATTTTTAAAAATTTTTTGTAGGGACAGGATCTCACTATGTTGCCTAGGCTGGTCTCGAACTCCTGGCCTCAAGCATCCGCCCGCCTCAGCCTCCAAAAGTGCTGGTAATTACAGGCGTGAGCCACAGCACCTGGCCTGTCTCTATGATTTTTAAGTCTGTATTAGTTTCCTAGGGCAGCAGTAACAAGGTAACAGCTTAAACCACAGAAATGTATTCTCTTTCACATTCTTGAGACTAGAAGTCCGAGATCACGGTGTGGCAGGGTTGGTTGTTTCTGAGGCCTCTCTCCTAGGCTTGTAGATGGCATCTTCTACCTGTGTCTTCATGTGGTCTTCCCTCTGTACCTGGCTGTGTCTTAATCTTCTCTTCTTAGAAGGACACCAGTCCTACTGGATTAGGGCCCACCCTAGTGACCTCATTTTAACTTAATTACCCCTTTAAAGACCCTGTCTCTGAACACAGTCACATTCTGAGGTCCTGAGGCTTAGGGTTTCAACACAGGACTTCTGTGGGACACGGTTCAGCCCATAACAATGTCTCTGTGTGTCTCTTCTTTTATAATTTGCCAATTTTTTTTTTTTTTTT
>NW_012121709.1:1203243-1206999 GCF_000951035.1 Colobus angolensis palliatus
TGAGACAACTGGATCACCTGAGGTCAGGAGTTCGAGACCAGCCTGGCCAACATGGTGAAACCCCATCTCTACTAAAAATGCAAAATAATTAGCTGGGTGAGACATACCTGTAATCCCAGCTACTTGGGAGTCTGAGGCAGGAGAATCATTTGAACCTGGGAGGTGGAGGTTGCAGTGAGCCGAGATCACGCCACTGCACTCCAGGCTGGGTGACAGAGAAAGTCTCAGTCTCTCTCTCTCTTTCTCTCTCTCTCTCTCCATATATATATATTCAGGTAATGCCAAGTGCCAGGGAGGAAAATAAAGCAAGCTCAGAGGACAGCAATAGGAGGGTTGCGTTTTTAGATGTTTGAACGCACACCTGTAAGAAAGAAGGGAGGAAACGATGAGAACATATGGGAATGGTGAGGTCATATTCCAGGCAGAGGGAACAGCCAGTAAGAAGGCCCTGAGGCTGGACAGTGCCTGGCGTATTTGAGGAACAGCAAGGAGGCCAGGGTGGCTGGAATGGAGTGAGTGACAGGGGGAAGTAGGCAATGTCAGAGGAGGACAGGACCCCACAATGTGGGGTTTCGTTGTAGGTCATAGCAAGGACTTTGACTTTTACTCCAAGTGAGCAGAAGCCCGGGAGGATCTTGAGGAGAGGAAGGATGTGATCTGACTTGCATTGAGCAGGACCCCCCTGGCTGCGGTGTGGGAAATGGATTACAGAGGTAAGGGTAGTATCAGAGGCCAGTCATGGGTCTGCTGCAATGGTCCAGGCAGGAGAGAGAACATGGCGTGGACTGGGTGGTGTGAGTGCAGTGGGGAGCAGTGGTCAGATGTGTATGTGTTTGAAGGTGGAGATGACTGGATTTACTGGCAGATTGGAGGTGGGATCTGAGGTAGGAAGTCAAGGATGAGACCAAGGTTTGGGGGTCCAAGGAAGAGCATCCGGAAGGGTGGAAGCTGCCAGGAATTGTGATATCAGGACTTTGGGAGGAGCAGGTTTGGGGCAGGGGAGAGCAGAGCTGAGTTCAAGGTGTCTGTTAGACCTCTCCAGGGAAGGATCATGAACCTGGCTCCCAGGGGAGAAGATGGGGCTGAAGATGGCAGATTTTGGAATCATCAGCGTAGACACGGTATTTATCTCAATTGATCCTCTTAGCAACCCCACAAGCAACTGTTGCTATAGCTGGCAAATGCAGCAGTCTTTTATTGCATGTCTGCTTGTGCCCATTTTCAAGATGAGAAAACTGGGGCCCAAAGATGTTGAGTTGCCTACGCACAGTCACAGAGCTGGAAAGTCAGAAAGTCAGGACTTGAAGTGAGGTCTGTCTGCCTCCCAGCCCTGACGTCCCATCCAGACCCTCTGCGGCTGTTCTCACTCACTCCTCCCCTAAACCCTCTGTGAGAGGGAAGGGGTGGGTCATGGATGATCACCCTTCTTTTTGAGATGGGGCCACTGAGGCCTGGGGAGGTTTAAGGGACTTTCCCGCAGTTGAGGAGCAGTCGAGTGTACAGTGTTTCTGCAGGTGTGCCAAATGAACCCAGCAAAAGACTCACTTCATCAGCCCCAAGACACAGAGCAGGCTAAAGGCTCTGAGAAGTCCTGCAGCCTCGACCTTAGGTTATCTCTGGTTAGCCCAGAGTTTCCTGTGGAGCCTTGCTGTCAGGGGAGCACGTAGAACTTTGGCAAACACAAAGCTGTGGTTGAGAGTAAAGCCTCAGTGCCCTCCTTTATGAAAGGGGGCCCACCTGGCAGTCAGCAGGTGTTTGTTGAAGGAAGTAACAAATGAAACAAACAGATGAATGAAAATAACAAATAAGCAAATGAAGGAATGGACCAATGCAGGGATGAGCACAAAGTGTGAATGAATTTTTTAAAAAATGGATCCATTTGTGACCTAATGAATTCATTCATTCATTCAACAAATATCGCTGGAGCACCTGCTGTGTGCAGGTGCTGGGGATACAGCAGTAAATAAAACAAAATCCTGAACCTTGTGGCTATTACATGCTAGCGAGGGGGAGATGGACAGAAACCAACATAAATGGGTAGAATGTGAAATATATCTGATGGAGAAAATGGAGTGGGGAAGGAGAGAGGGGAAAGTATGTGGGGGTGCACATTTTTAAAGAGGATGGTGGTAAATGAAGGAATGTCTGAATGCCTGAATACGGGAGTGGGCTGAAGATGGAGAATACAAAAAGGTATCAATTTAAAAAAAAAAAAAACATAAGGGGCCTAGGGGCGGTGGCTCACACCTGTAATCCTAGCACTTTGCGAGGCCAAGGTGGGTGGATTACCTGAGGTCAGGAGTTCGAGACTAGCCTGGCCAACATGGCAAAACCCCATCTCTACTAAAAATACAAAAATTAGCCCAGCAAGGTGGTGCATGTCTGTAGTCCCAGCTACTTAGGAGGCTGAGGCAGAAGAATCGCTTTAACCTGGGAGGCGGAGATTGCATTGAGCCTAGATTGTGCCACTGTGTTCTAGCCTGGGTGACAGAGCAATACTCTGTCTGAAAAAAAAAAAAAAAAAGTGGGGCCGGGCATGGTGGCTCACACCTGTCATCCCAGCACTTTGAGAGGCCAAGGCGGGTGGATCACTTGAGCCCAAGAGTTCAAGACTTAGCCTGGGCAACATAGGGAAACCCTTATCTCTAAATAAATGAATAAAATAAAATAATGGATGACTGCAGGCAGGAATGAATGACCTAACAAAAGAATCATTGAATGAATGAATCATTGAATAAAGGAATATATGAATATGTGAACTAGGGCATGGATAAATGAATGAACTAATGCAAGAATTGTTGAATGACTAAATGAACTAGTGCTTGAATTAATGAACGAAGGCATGAACAGATTGATGAATGAATCATTGAATGAGTGAGCGAACTATAAGGAAGGAGAGGACTGCATGGGGCCTCTGTGCATAGCCTTGGTCTCTGTCTATGCCTGCCCCACCTTATCTTACTGTGGTCTGAAGAACCCCAAAGCCCCCTTTGCCCTCCCTGGCACCATCCAGGGCCTGTGATAAACCCCCACTTCAGTGTCTGTCTTGGCCCTGGAGAGATGGAGGGTGGGGGAGCCATCCACACCTTGCTGGTTTCCTACCTCAGGCTATCTTGGCACCCCCACCCCATTTGGTGGCTTTCCCACCCCTGTCCCAATCTATTGACAATGCACACCTGACCACCTCTCGCCCCAGTGCTATGTGCTGAACCTTTAGCCCCGGCCCCCCTCACCCTGGCTCCCGCCTGTCCTGACCCTCCAGCCTGTACTGAACCTCATGCCTGGGCCTTGACCTCCTTCCTCTCAGTGCATGTGTTGACCCTCTCCCCAACTCTGGATGGACCCGTTGGAGGCCTTTGCTGACCCTCCAACCTCCCGCCCACCCCTGCCTTGCTGTGGCCCGCCCTTCCAGCTGCGCAGAGCAGCGCTCTGCGTCCCCACCCCCGAGCCGCCCCCGCCCGCTGTGCTGACGCCCCCTCCTCATTTCGAGTACAGGCACCATGCGGCCTGTGCGGCGCAACTTCTACGACCCGTCGTCGGCGCCGGGCAAGGGCATCGTGTGGGAGTGGGAGAACGACGGCGGTGCATGGACGGCCTATGATATGGACATCTGCATCACCATCCAGAACGCCTACGAGAAGCAGCACCCGTGGCTCGACCTCTCGTCGCTGGGCTTCTGCTACCTCATCTACTTCAACAGCATGTCGCAGATGAACCGCCAGACGCGCCGGCGCCGCCGCCTGCGCCGCCGCCTGG
>NW_012121709.1:1214051-1218984 GCF_000951035.1 Colobus angolensis palliatus
ACGGAGTCTCGCTCTGTCGCCCAGGCTGGAGTGCAGTGGCCGGATCTCAGCTCACTGCAAGCTCCGCCTCTCGGGTTCACGCCATTCTCCTGCAATTTGGCAATAATTTTAATGGCAAAAACCGCCATTTTTTTTGCACCAAACAATATCTCTGTGTGTCTTGGTCTCTTTCAGTCTTTCCATATCTCTTTGTAGCTCTGTGTCTCTCTCTGTCTCTGTCTTCCACCTTTTCCTCTCAGTCAATCTCTTCCCTTCCCTGGCTTCCTTCTGTCTGCCCTCCTTCTCTTCCCTCCTTGACCCAGACGGATCCAGAGCCCTTTGCAGGTTGGGTGACCTTGGACCCACTTGAGGCTTGGCTTCTCTAGCCTCAGTTTCCCCATCTGTCAGAGCTAAAACCACCACCTCTCACACAGGCAGACTCAGCAAGGATCAGCATGCAAGGGAGTTGTGAATTCCGCAGAGATCTCCAATGTCTTTCTCACCTCCATCCTCATCTCAGCCCTGGATGGATAACAAGGAAAGAGGCCCAGAGAGGGGGACTGACTCGTCTAGGGTCACATAGCCAGTGGGGGCAGAGCATCCACCTGGCCAGGGTTTTTTCCACTTGCCCCTGTAACAGACAGGGCGGGGAGCCAGCTGGCAGCCTGGGCCTGGGGGACCTGCGGGGGTGGGGAAGATCCGCCCTGTCCCCTGAGGGGTCAGTGTCCAGTGTGTTGGAACACAGCTGTGAAGCAGAGGAACCACACTCAGAGTTTCCACCCCACGTGGTGGGTGGGAGGACAGGGATAGCTGCGGGCCTGTTTCCATTTATCGAGCGCTCCCTTGTCCCCGGCTCTCAATTTCATGCCTTTTTTTGTGTGTATGAGACAGGGTCTGACTCTGTCACCCAGGCTGGAGTGCAGTGGCGCAATTATAGCTCACCGCAACCTCAACCTCCTGGGCTCAAGCAGTCCTCCCGCCTCAGCCTCCTAAGTAGCTGAGACTAAAGGCGTGCACCACCATGCCTGGCTAATTTTTAATTTTTGTAGAGATAGGCATCTCACTATGTCACCCAGGCTGGTCTCAAATTCCTAGGCTCAAGCGATCTTCTTGCCTTGGCCTCCCAAAGCACTGAGATTACTGGCATGAGCCACTGTGCCTGGCCGTTTACAGGCATGTCTCTCTTAATTCTCACAGATACTCAATGTGGCAGGTTCTATAATCCCTGTTTTTCAAATGAGGAAACTGAGGCTCCAAAAGACTAAGACATTTGTACAAGGTAACACAATTAGGACTCAGATTCAGAAACCCAAGCTGACTCGCATATTGGGGATGCCTCATCTCCAGCCAGCCTGTGCTGTTTTGGATCGTGGTCCCAGAAGCCCCGCCCTGATTCCTGTGTGACCCTGCCTGAGCTCATCTGCCTCTCTGGTCTTCAGTTTTTGCACCTGTGAAATGGGACAGGCAACACAGGCCCACATAGTCCATCATGACGCCAGATGTCAGGCTTGGATTTCTCAGGCCCGCACCCCCCCTTTTTTTTTTTTTTTTTTTAAGGAGTCTCACTCTGTTGTCTAGGCTGGAGTGCGGTGGCACAATCTTGGCTCACTGCAACCTCTGCCTCCCAGGTTCAAGCAATTCTCCTGCCTCAGCCTTGGAAGTCTCCTGAGTATCTGGGACTACAGGCGCGTGCCACCAACCTGGCTAATTTTTTACATTTTTTGTAGAGATGGGGTTTCATCATGTTTGCCAGGTTGGTCTCCAACTCCTGACCTCAAGCAATCCACCCACCTCAGCCTCCTAAAGTGCTGGGATTTCAGGCGTGAGCCACAGTGCCCAGCCAGGCCTGCACCCATTTAAATCCACCTTTGTCCCTCCCATCTCTATCAGATTTGTACGACATTGCCAAGCTGATCATTGCTAAAGAGATGTCATTTAAGTTTCCATATCTTTGGTTCTTAGTTGAGCCTGAGAACTTTTTCCTGTTTACTGGCCATGAATGGTTCCTTCTTTTGCCAATTACTTGTGTATTTCTTTGGCTTATCCTTCTCTGGAGCTGTTTATTGCTTCCTTATTAATTTGCAAGTGTTATTCCTGCATTAAGGGCATTAACCCTCTGTCTCCCATCTTTTCTGTAGTTTGCTGTTTCTTTATAGCATATGTTCATCTGTTTTTTAATTAATTAATTCATATTTATTGAATAATTTCTGTGTGCCAGGCACTGTTTGGGGCCCTGGGGACACAGCAGTGAACTAAAGAGACAATCCTTCCTCTCTTGGAGCTCACATTCTAGCGGGAGACGAACACAAAACAGAATAAATTAATTGTAGAATATGGTAGAAAGTAGTAACTGCTACAGAGGAAAAATATAGGAGAGAAAGGATATAGGAAGTGATGAGAAGGAAAGGCCTCATGGAGAACATAATACCTTCTTGAGCAAAGATGGAAGGAAGTTAAAAAGCAAGGCATGGTCCAGGCACAGTGACTCACACCTGTAATCTCAGCATTTTGGGAGGCTAAGGTGGGAGGATCACTTGAGCCCAGAATTTGAGACCAGCCTGGACAACATAGTGAGACTCCATCTTTACACATTTTTTTTAAATTAGCTGGGTGTGGTGGTGCGCACCTGTAGTCCCAGCTACACAGGAGGCTGAGGTGGGAGGATCGCTGGAGCCCAGGAGGTCAAGGTTGCAATGAGCCAAGGTCGCGCCACTGCTCTCCAGCCTGAGAGGCAGAGCAAAACCCTGTCTCAAAAAACAAAACAAAAAAAACACAAAAGAACTGGGGGAAGAGCATTCCAGCATTCCAGATAGCAGAACAGTGTGTGCAAAGGCCCTGAGGCAGAGTGGGCCTGGGGTGCCTGAGGAGGCTGGTGTGGTTGGAGAGGCTCAGGGCAATCGCTGGGAAAGAAGTCAGAGAGGAAAAGGCACCGAGTCACACGTAGGGCCTGGAAGGTTGCGGTGGGGACTTAGGCTTTTGCTCTTCATGAGAAGGGAACCAGCAGGGCTGTGCGCTGGGAGAGATGGGTGTGACTGTTTTAACAGGCTCACTCTGAATGTTGAGCATAGACCGCAGCAGGGCTAAAGCAGGAGCCCAGGGGCAAAGGGACTTTGTTGTGGTGGGTGTGCTTTAGGGTTTTCCTTCCTTTTTGTGTTTTCTTTTTTCTTTAAATTTCTTGCAGTGATTTTATGCTTTTATTTAAAAGAATCCACATTTTCTTTTTCCAGCTCTTCCATAAGTATTACATTTCAGGGGTCTGAAAATGTTAAAGTACTGACAGGTACGCTGTGAAGTCAAGGACCCCACCAGGCCCCTGGCTGCCCACCCTCCCCCACTTTCCTGCCCCGCTAGCCACTGGTGTGCAGTGGCTGTCACCCCGCCTCACCGCTGCCGCAAGGTCAAACCAAACACTCCCCCCACCTGAAGCACTTCCTGCCCTGCTCCCTGGGAGACCAAACCACACACACTCCTGTCTGCACGTGGCTGCCCCCGGGGCCGTGGGAACAGCTGGTCCTGCCCTCCCCTCCCCTACCTGACCCGTCCTCCCTGCCCCCAACCATCTCCTCCACGTTCCTTCCCCCACAGAGAGCTGGGCAGGCTGGAGGACCAGGAGGGTGGAAAAGCGTGACCCCCACAGCCCCCATACCTCTAGATGAATCTGAGCCTCCAATACCACTCACCCCTCAAAAAGCCTCCTTAGGGGACTTTTACTTCCTTTAATCTCTAGAAGATGGACAGGGACAGAGGTAAGGGGTCCCATTTCACAGAGGGGACACTGAAGCCCAGAGAAGCTCACAGGTTTGTCTAGGAAGACTGAGGTGCTGGGATAAGGAAAGGGGAAGTGAGGACCCCAGACAGAGGCTGAGGAGGACTCCATGGGTACTGGGCTTGCGGTGACATCCTTCAAGTCTCTGCAGTGGGGGTGGCGGCGGGGACTTGGCCCCAGGCTGTGTTCCCCAGGACTGTGGGGGGAGGAGGGTAGAAGCAGCTACAAGGCAGAGACAGCCCTAAAAGTGGGGAAAGGTGACAGGCTCACACCCGTAGAAAGGAGAAAAGGGGAGGCTGGGGGGTCCCCAAAGCACTGTTCAACTCCCTTCTCCCCATAATGGACCCAAATGACTGAGTCATGAGCCTCCTGGGGCTCTTTGGGGGCTGCTGGATAAGTGTGAGGTATCCTGAAGGGGGCCAAGGCCAGTGGGGGGCCTGGAAACTATCATCAGAGAAAGTAACAAGTCTAGGCCTGCTGGGGGGTGGCAGGGGAGAGATAAGGAGACCGGACTTTGGAGGGAGAGGACTTGGCTGCCCTAAAGGGAGGGTCAGTTGTCAGTGTGGTCTCCTGCGTTCCGGGGTCCTGGGACAGAGAGAGGTGACCAAAGCAGACTGATGGATCCACTTAGACAGCCCTGATCTACCCTGCCCAGGCTTGAGCCAGTTCCAGGATCTAGGTCAAAGACTTCAGCCCACCTGTAGAGCACAGAGGGCTCTCAAGGCTGGCTCAACTCCAGATGGCTCCACAGACCAACCTGGTGGGGTCATCCCTGGCCCCTGACTCGGAAACTCCAGGACCTGGTGCAAGCTGCACCACTGACCAGCTGGGTGACCTTAGTGAAGTCATTTCCCTTCTCTGGGCTTCAGTCCCATCATCTGCAAAATAAATGACAAATAGAGTTCATCACATGTAACATCTCTGCTCCAGTGGCAGTGACTTCCTGAAGCACTGTGTTGAGGAGGATTCTGAAGTTGCATCTTGGCTTAGTGGTAAGGCATGCCGGAATTGATTAGTAATGCCTGCCGTGGGTGCTAGGAGGACAGTAGTGGTATGCACTCATATATTTGACGTTCCTGCTCTAACTTTGGCAGAAGAGGCAGGGGTGGACCAGATCACACAGGGCCTGGTCATGCTTAAAGAGGGATAGCATTAGGAGATATACCTAACATAAATGACGAGTTAATG
>NW_012121709.1:1219034-1220249 GCF_000951035.1 Colobus angolensis palliatus
TTTTTTTGAGATACAGTTTCACTCTGTTGCCCAGGCTGGAGTGCAGTGGCATAATCTCTGCTCATTGCAACCTCTGCCTCCAGGGTTCAAGCGATTCTCCTGACTCAGTCTTCTGAGTAGCGGGGACTACAGTTGCACGCCACCATTCCTGGCTACTGTGTGTGTGTGTGTGTGTGTGTGTGTTAGTGGAGACGGGGCTTCACCATGTTTCCCAGGCATGTCTTGAACTCCTGACCTCATGTGATCCACCAACTTTGGCCTCCCAAATTGCTAGAATTACAGGCATGAGCCACCACACCTGGTCCCCCTCTTGGCCACTTCTGAGCTGGGAGACCTGGGACGAGTCCCTCTCCTTCCTTGAGCCTCAGTTTTGTCATCTGTCAAATGGGAGCAGATCTTCCCACCGTGTGAAAACGCTGTGTACCTGAACACAGCATCTACACTGTCAGTAGTTCAGGCATGGCCGTTAGGACTTCTTTTGCTCTCCAGGAGGAGGGTTGGCATGGAGGGCGGGGAAGCTGTAATTTTCCAGGGACGCATCACAGCCAGCCACTACCACCTGCCTGCCTCACCCTTCCCTTCCCCTTTACCTCCTGGTCATTCCTCTCGGAAGAGAGTGCCATGGGGACACACAGAGGTGTGTCCCGTGTGACCTCAGCCTAGGGCAGGCCCAGTGCCAACAGAGAGGAAACTTGAGGGGGTCAAAGAAGACCCCTTGGGGAAGCCTTGTCCAAAACTGCAGATAGACTCACCGAGATCTCAGGGAGATCTCAGGGGGCTGAAGTATCAGTTATGGCCCTATAAAGACAGCAGCTGGGCTCTGGCTGCCTTACAGAAAGAGGGGTTGGAGGTCCCAAAATGACAAGAAGAATGGGTCCTAGAATGGCAAGCCAGAGAGAGTGTGGGAGGGGACAGAACCAGGAAAATTCCAGGGACCTCTGCAGTAAGAATTTGAGAACCTTCTCTCTGGGTCAATTTCTTGTAACCCACAAGAAGACTAGAAATCAGAAGGTTGTAGCCAGAATTTTCTTGGAACAGAAAGAATGGAATGGAATGAGAATACATTGGCATGTGTAATGCATAGTAAAAATAAGAATTGTTGGCCGGGCGCGGTGGCTCGAGCCTATAATCCCAGCACTTTGGGAGGCCGAGACGGGCGGATCACGAGGTCAGGAGATCGAGACCATCCTGGCTAACACGGTGAAACCCCGTCTC
>NW_012121709.1:1223652-1230854 GCF_000951035.1 Colobus angolensis palliatus
TAAATAAATAAATAAATAAATAAATAAAGTGGTTGGGGCCAGGCACAATGGCTTATGCCTGTAAACCCAGCACTTTGGGAGGTCGAGGAGGGAGGACTACTTGAGCCCAGGAGTTCAAGTCCATACCAGCCTGGGCAACATAGTGAGGCCCTGTCTCCACAAAAGGTTTGTTGTTGTTGTTGTTGTTTAAGCTGGGTGTGGTGGTGTGTGCCAGTAGTCCCAGCTACTCAAGAGGCTGAGGTGGAAAGATCGCTTGAGCCCAGGAGTTCAAGACTGCAGTAAGCAATGGTTAAGCCATTGCACTCTAGCCAGGGCAACAGAGCAAGATCTTGTCTATAAATAAATAACTAAATAAAGTAGTCAGGAAGGTGTCTCAGATAAGCTGACATTTGGGCAGAGACCTCTGCTAAGTGAGGAAGTGCACCATCAGGATATCTGGGAAGAGCACCTCAAGAAAGGGTCAGAAAGTACAAAGGCCCTGGGGTGGGAATGTGCCTGGCATGCTTGGGAAAGAGCAGAGAGACCAGGGTGGCTCGAGTGGGGTGGGAGAGGGGTGAACACACAGGAAATGAGGTTCAGAGGGTAGGAGGCCAGGTATTACCATGAGCAAAGTGGGAGCTGTAGGGGGAGTGAGAGCAGAGGACAGACGGCATCTGATTCAGGGCTGGGAAAGGCACAGAGGCTTGCATGGCAGTGGGGCCCAGGCCTGCCTTCTGGTCAGAGCAGGTTTTGGGGAGGGCCTGAGGGACTCCTCAGGTCCTGTGCCAGGCTGGGCCCACAAAAAGGCAGAGCTAGGGGTGAAGGCTGGCTCCCCTTCCGGGAGCAGCGGTCGCTTGTCCAGGCAGGAGGATGTTCTCACTGACTCGGAGGAAACAGCATGTCCCACATCAAAAGGGGGCTGGGCGGCTCCCACGCTCAGGGTTCGTGGGAACTCTGCTACCCTGGGTTCTCGCAGGAGGCCTGCAGATAGAGAGAGGCTGGCGACTACCTCGGGACTGTCCCCCAAGCTCATTGATGGGTAAATAAATAGCAGCCCCACCGTGACACCCCACGCACAGTGCTCTTCCCAGGAGCAAGACTGACTTTTGTAATCTAGGGCAATGTGGTGTTTAAGGGGCTCCAGAAATTTTAGGGCAGCTGAGATCTAAATCCTTCCTTTCCTGGAGTACCCTCTGTCTAACTCCTAGGCCAAACATTCAGCAAGAGCAGGGTTACCCACTGGGCCAGACTTTGGGCATTATATAGGCCTAGGGTAGCAAACTGGCTTTACTGATTTATAGAGGCTGCCTGGAGAGCTGTACTGAGGACTCTGCTAAGCTTGAGAGAGTGCTGTGATGGATTAGTGATGTCTGCCACAGGTAGGAGACCAACCAGTGGTGGTATGCATGCTAAATATTTTTCTTTCCACCCATTTTATAGGTAGCTCTGGAGAAAAAAAAAGAGATATTTTCTTCTTATGAGACAGAAAGGAAGAAAGAGGTGTGAGAGAGACCTAGACTTAACTGGTGTGTCTACACTAGAGGTGCTTGAAGAATGGGCAGGGAAGAGGAGAAGCTTGAGGGAAATACCTCTATGCATTCCTATAAAAGTATGGGGAGGGAGGAAGTTAGAGTGGTGAGAGCTGCCCACCTCAGGAAGGTCCTGGAGGATTATGACAGACCCTGAAAAGGGTCAAATGAATACTCAGCGCCCCTTTTCATGGGCACCCCGCCGCAGGGTGCCCGACAAGAAAATCAAGACACCTTCACTCTCATCCCGGTGCCAAATGATGAGCTTTACATGTTTTAACACACTTAACCTTCACAGGACTCTATCCCCATTACAGATGGAGAAACTGAGGCACAGTGCTTTCTTCCCACCTCCACTGACCAGGTCCTGGGGGACCCAGGGTACCTGCCATCCCATCCTGCCTCCCTCGGGAGGTGTGTTCATTGACTTCAGTCATGCCACAGCTCCTCAAGGGGCTCAATCCAGATGTCTGCTCCAGACCTCTCCACAGCCCTCAGAGGGGTCTGGGATGGGAGTCCTGGCCACATGATACTAGCCAGTATAGCTGAGCAGCCACTGAGTGGGGGCGTATGCACTGTACCTGTGTGCATGTGTGATTGTGCATCTGCGTGTGTACGAGTGTGGGCCTCCCAGGCTAAGTGTCTGTGTGTCAGTGTCGGGAGGTGTGGGTCAGAGCATGTGCGCATGTGTCCTCGCGTGCAGTGAGTCAGCGTGTCCTCCCGTGCCCCCATGCATGATGTGAATCAGTACGCATGAGTACTTCCCCACAGGCAGTGCGGAATCGTGTGTCAGTGTGTGGATGGCAGGCTGTTCTGCAGGCTGCAGCGCGCCGGGTGCATGTGAGGGCTGAGCGCACCAAACTCTGGGTTTGCTGCCCACTTTACCCAGCTCCGTGCAGCTGGGGAGAGGGGCGGCAGTGGCAGGTGCGGTACTGGTCTACATGAGCCACTCTCTCTTGTCCATGGAGTGTCCTTCCAGGGGAGAGCTGTGTGTGCTTCTGTGTGTATTTGTGTGTCCCCATGTGTGCACGAGTCTCTGTAGGTGCGGGGAGGTGTTCCCTGGAATATGTGAGTGTGTGTGTATATCTTAATCCATGTATGTTCGTGGGGAGTGTGCCCTGAAGTGTGCCTGTGTGTGTCCATGTATGTGTGCAGGGTGTGCATTCCCTGGTGTGTGCAGTGCGTTCCGCAAGTAGACGGATGGGGAGGGAGGCTCCCTGATATGTGTGTCTGTGTGTGTGCATGTATCTGTGGTATACGTCCTGGGTTGTGTGTGTTTGTGTGTCTGTGTACTTAAACATGTGTGTGTAATGTGTCCCAGGGGGTATGATAAGTCTGTGTGATCTTCTCCACGTCTGTGTGTATATCTGGATCTGTGGATCTGTGTGGATGGTGTGTGCCCTGGGTGTATATGTCTGTGTGTCTGCACCCACTGCAACAGTACCCAAGCCTGCCAAGGGCACCATTTGCTTGAAGATGCTTTCTGGTGCCAACTGTGCCTGCCAAGGACAGGTGACCAGACAGCATTGGACAGGCTGTGACCTGAACAGGCATGTCAAAAGCCAAGGCGGCTGCTGCAGCTCCTTCTCCAGCTGTCACTGCTCCCAGCCCTTCCTGCCCCCTCTCATGGCACATCCCCCAAGGCCTTCAGGCTGCCCCCTAGATTTCAGAACACCCCTCTTCATCAGAACGTATCCAGCCAGGGTTCCATGCCCATCAACAGCAAGACACCAGTTTCCCTGCAAAAACAAGTGCTGAAGCCAGGAGGACTCAGGCAGACACACCGTACACATCACTGCAAGCTCTCCTTCAGTCCTCCCAACGACTCTGTAAGTGAGGTGTTAATATGCCTGTGTTACAGATAAGGTAACTGAGGATCAAGAAGTTAAATGACATGTTCAAGGTTGTCACTACAGCAGTTTTGTGGTTTCCTCTCTAAGATGGAGAGACGTTACACCAGGACTTAGTGCCTGAGAAGCAGACAGGTGAAATTACTCGGCCAGGATTGCACAGCTGACAGTGATGATACCGATGGCTGTGCTTTTAGTATCTGTTAGGTACCAGGAACTGTGCTTGGCCCTTGACACATATAATTTCACGGAATCCTCACAGCAGTCAAAAAAAAAAAAAAAAGGTACCATATTATCCCCATTTTACAGACCACCCCTTACAAGAGATGAGATTGATGTGCTGTGTGTCACCCAACTCATTAGTGGTTGCACTGAGATATGAAAGCAGCTCTGACTGACTCCAAAAGCCAAAGCTCTTTTGAGGGCCAGGAGAAGAGGAGAGTCAGGATACCTTTTCCTAGGGGCTCTTCATTTGAAGAGAGGATAATACCTTGTCACGGAAACTGACATCAGTAAATATTCCAGAAGAGAAAAAAAAAATCACCAAATGCTTTTGAAAACCTGAATTTATCATTGTTAATGATATGTTCTTATGCAGGGCTTGTCAGAGCCTTTAATATGCTCAGATATGTTGTGAATTTCAGAGAGGGAGGCAGTGACGTGTTCCTAACTTACTTGATTCCTGAATCCTTCTTTCCTGGAACATTTTATGGAGATTAATAATGCTACATCTAACAAGCTTTGAGAGATGCTAAAATAGTTACAACACTAGTAGTTGGGTTTCAGGCACAGCGGCCAATGAAAGGAGCCCTCAGAGCCAAAGCGCCCTCTCGAGGGAGGAGCTGACTGTAAGGTAAGGAGGGGTCTGCACTAAAGTCTTAAGGGTGCATCCCTCTGGAACCTGGGCCGAGGTCCTGGCCACCCCCGCCCCATAATAGGATGTCAGAGTAGAAAGAGAGTTTCCTGGAGGTCACTGCAGTTGGCAGAGAGAGAGGTACAAAGAGGCCAGGGTGTGTGCCCAGGAGCCGGAGACAGAAGGCAAGCTAGATCCCCTGACGTGGCGTCGGGGGCTAGAGTCCAGCAGCGGCGTCTCCTCTTCTCCCCGCAGGATCCCAGCGCTCCCGGTGAAGAACTTGAATGGTACCGGGCCGGTCCATCCGGCCCTGGCAGGTGAGGTCTGGCCCGGGGAGGGAAAGAAGGGCGGGGCCCACTAGGAGGCAGCCCGCCTGTCACCTGGTGACCCCGCCCCCGAGATAGGCCGGTGGGCGTGGCACGGAGGAAACGCCCCTTCCAGTGGGCCCAGGACACGGGGTGGGCGTGGCCCGCAGAAGGCCCTTCAGGGGCCTTCAAGGGGCTGAGTGGGTGTGGCCCGAGAGTGCAACCCTCCCACCCACAGGAGGGCCCCGGGATTCCCAGGGCCAATGGTCGGGGGTCTGGGCGGGGATGGCGCCCCGCCCTCTAACCGCGCCCCCCGACCCGCAGGGATGACCGGGATACTGCTGTGCGCGGCCGGGCTGCCTGTGTGCCTGACGCGGGCCCCCAAGCCCATCCTGCACCCGCCGCCAGTGAGCAAGAGCGACGTGAAGCCCGTGCCCGGCGTGCCCGGGGTGTGCCGCAAGACCAAGAAGAAGCACCTTAAAAAGAGTACGCTCTCCGCCCCCTGCCTCACACGAGATGAACCCCACTAAGCCTTGACCACAACTGTGTGACCTCTGGTCTCCAACTTATTCTTAGCATTTACGACCTCACCTCCATTGCCTGATCTCGGCTCCCCTTGCCCTGGCCCCATCTTTCACCGGCTCCTGTTACAGCTAACCTCCAGCAACCCCTGACCTCTGACCCTGACCAACCCTTTCCACCCTGACCCCTGCCCTCTGACCGCTGACCCAGTTCTGAGCCAAGCCTTCAGGGACAGACTCTGGGTACCCTCAAACCCACACCGCTGTGTCCCTGCAGGTAAGAATCCCGAGGATGTGGTTCGAAGATACATGCAGAAGGTGAAAAATCCACCTGATGAGGTGAGGAGGGGGTGGGGGGGCAGGGGGGAGGGCCCTGGCATGGAGGGGGCAGGAACCCTCACCCCTCCTCCTGGGTTCTGGGTGATACAGAGCTCTTCTGGTTTGTTCCTTTCTTCACTTTCTTTATGAGGTTTTTTGATGAATAGAAATGCTTACGTTTAATGGACTCACATTTATCTATCTTTTGGTGATTGAGTTTTTGGGTCATTTTCACCCATATTTTCCACTAAATGTTTTTAAGTTTTGCTTTTGATAGTTAAGCCCTTAATTCACCTGGGGAGTGGTGAGGGAGCCATCTTCCTCTATGACATATCAGAATTCAATATATGGGAAGGGGCTGGGCGCAGTGGCTCATGCTGTAGTCCCAGCTATGTTGGAGGCTGAGGCAGGAGGATCTCCTGAGCCCAGGAGTTCGACTCTGCAGTGAGCTATGATTGCACTGCTGTGCTTCAGCCTGGGCAACAGAGCCTGTCTCTTAATAAAAAATAAAAATAAAATAAAAATAGAAGAAGAAAAGAAAAGAATGTATGGGGCAGAGCGTGTGTCCTGTCTCCATTTGCCAAATGGGTGCCAGAGAGAGTGTGGTCTGCTGCCTATGGTGACCCACCGAGGGGCAGTGCTGACCCAGTAGGTGCCCCGCCCTTCCCAGTCCTCAGTCTCCCCTGCTGCCCACCTGCAGGACTGCACCATCTGCATGGAGCGGCTGGTCACAGCGTCAGGCTATGAGGGCGTGCTTCGACACAAGGGCGTGCGGCCTGAGCTCGTGGGCCGCCTGGGCCGCTGCGGCCACATGTACCACCTGCTGTGCCTCGTGGCCATGTACTCCAATGGCAACAAGGTGGGTTGGGCGGGACAGTGGCTGGGGAGTGGGCAGGGAACGAAGTGGGGTTGGGGGGCCACTGGGAACTCACTGCCAGCCTCCCCTGCCCAGGATGGCAGCCTGCAGTGCCCCACCTGCAAGGCCATCTACGGGGAGAAGACGGGTACGCAGCCGCCTGGGAAGATGGAGTTCCACCTCATCCCCCACTCGCTGCCCGGCTTCCCTGACACCCAGACCATCCGCATCGTCTACGACATCCCCACGGGCATCCAGGTGGACTCCCATTCTGCCTCTCTGGCCCCCAGCCCGCACTCCCCTCCGACTCCTCCAGACGCTCCTCTGCCCTGCCACCACCTGTTCATGGTCTAAATTCCTGCTACTGTCCCTCCTGCAGGGCCCTGAGCACCCCAACCCCGGGAAGAAGTTCACCGCAAGAGGATTCCCTCGCCACTGCTATCTACCCAACAATGAGAAAGGCCGGAAGGTGGGTGCCCAGCCGTGAGGGCACGGGAGATAGGCGCAGCCAGGGGCTCCAGCAACCACTGGCCTGGGCCTGTGGTCCCTATCATCCCCAATCCCTGCTCTCACTTTCCTCCCCAAAGCAGCACCCAAACAGCAGCAACCATGGCCACCGGCTTCACACATCTTACCTCCTTTCCCCAGCCGCTGAGGTCAAGGTCCTGACCCCATTTTATAGACAAAGATGCAAGGCTTCAGAGAGGGCAAGTCACTTGACCGTGGTCACACAGAAACTAAGTGACAGAGCTCGGATTTGAGCCCAGGCAGTCGAAGCTCTCACCACCACCCTACAGGCTGTCTGATTTGACTTTCTGCTTTTCAAGAGCACCAAGAAATCCAGATTTTCATGGGAAATCTCTAGGCTTTTGAATGTTAGTAACTAATTTACAAGTTGCTCTTTAATATAGTGTGGAGTCCAAACTAAATAGAGCAGAGAGCTGCCAGATACTTTCTTCACCCCAGAAAAAAAAACAGGCAGGGCTGGGTG
>NW_012121709.1:1231484-1253887 GCF_000951035.1 Colobus angolensis palliatus
AAAGAAAAGAAAAGAAAAGAAAAGAAACAGGCAGGCCCAGCACAATGGGGCACACCTGTAATCCCTGCACTTGGGGAGGCTGAGATGGGAGGCCAGGAGTTTGAGACCAATCTGGGCAACATAGTGAGACTCTGTCTCTCCAAAAAGTTTGTAATTTTAGCTGGGCTTGGTGGTGCCTACCTGTAGTCCCAGCTACTCGGGAGGCTGATGTGGGACGATTGCTGGAGCCCAGGAGTTCGAGGCTGCAGTGAGCTCTGGTGGCACTACTGCACTGCAGCCTGGGCAACGCAGCAAGATTCTGTCCCCCCTGCCAAAAAAAAAAAAGGAAAGGAAAGGAAAGAAAAAACAAATAACTTGGAAAGAGCTTTTACTGGCAGTTCAGGAAATACAAATGTAAAGGAAATGGCAAAGCCAGCAGTATATAGTTGGTGCCAATGGATGAAACCATTAGGTAGCCGTGATGTGGCAGGGGAGGGAGGGAGGCTGAGGCTGGTGGGCTGGAGGCTGCCTGTGACCTCCGCCCAGCCCCACCGTGTCCCTGTCCCCCCAGGTGCTGCGGCTGCTCATCACGGCCTGGGAGAGAAGACTCATCTTCACTATCGGCACCTCCAACACCACGGGCGAGTCGGACACCGTGGTGTGGAACGAGATCCATCACAAGACCGAGTTTGGATCCAACCTCACGGGCCACGGCTACCCGGATGCTAGCTACCTAGACAACGTGCTGGCTGAGCTCACAGCCCAGGGTGTATCCGAGGCTGCAGCCAAGGCCTGAGGCCCAAGGCTGCCCACCTTCCTTCCTGCTTTGCCCCTGGTCCGGCAAATGCCTCCTTCGCCAGGTGTGTCCTGGTGGCCCAGGTTCAGGGCTGGGGAGGAGCCTGCAGAAGGAGCCACAGCCATTCAGGGGACCTGCCTGGTGGCAGCTGGGATGAAGAGAGATGGCATGTCAGGCTGGCTCCGAATCATAGCTCCCTGAGAGGGCCGTGCAGAGAGTACTGGAAACCTCCCTACCAAAAAGACAGAGACCCGCCCCCTCACACACAAACACACATGTCCCGTTGAACTCATGCACGCACACCCACGTGCCTCTACTTGCCCCCAGGCTGGAAGAGAAGAGACAGAAAGACCCCATGACCCCCCCCATGTGGATCCCCATCTGTGTCTCAGTTGCATCTGTACAGCCTTGTCTGCAAACTGGAGGATGCAGGGCAAGCCCTTAGGGGCCTGCCAGGGCTCGGGGGACAAACAGGGACTTGGGAAACTCAGTGTACCCCCGATGCCTCACCCATTCCATGTCTTCACCCATGTCTGCCACCCACTGGCTGGGCAATTGTGGGCCCATGGGGTGGAAGCCCCCAGATGACTGGGCAGTTCTACAAAAGAATGGCCAGCGCAAGCGGGGACTAGAGGGTCCTGCTTTTGTGTTTGTCCCTCTTCATCTCTCTGGACTCTGATCCCCTTCTCCCTTCCCATCTCCAGGCCTTCTATCTGTCCCAGATAAAGGCACTGTTCTCGCATCCTCCCTATCCCATCCTCTCCACCAAATTGCTCCCAATTTTGAGAGCCAAAGGCTGGCGCTTCTGACTTCAGGAGCGAGAGGAGGAGGCCTAGTTTGGGCCCATGTATTTTAAAGCAGAGTGGACAGCAGAGAGTCAATTTCCCTTTCGTTGGGAGTGGGCAGTGGGGTGGCTAATCGTCTCCGGCCAACCAGGGGCCCGTTGCCCAGGCAACTCACCAGCTCTGCCTCTGCTGATTGGCTGCCACGGTGGGAGTCAGCCAAGATTTAAAGGTATGCCAGCGATTGCTGTTTTCAAAACCTACCAGTCCCACTGTGGGTGGAGAAATAAATGGTCTTTCTCCTCCTCGCCTGGTCTTTTCCTGCCAAGAGAGGGGTGGGTGGCTCTGTTCCTGGGGGCTGCAGTCAGCCCCATTGGGGAGTGATGGCTTGCAAGAGAATGGCAACTTCAGGGTCATTGCCTCGAGCCGGAAGGGGTGGGGGCGGTGGAGCAGTGACAGACCCTCCTAGTCCTAGTCTCCAAGAATGCAAAGGTGAAAGTACCCTTCTCTTTCACAAGAGCACAAGGCAATGCACACGTCTGCTCCCTGGCACAATGACAAGAGACAAAAAGCAAGGAATTCGGGCGGAGAACTGGGAGCCTCGGGGAGGATACGGAGGAGCTGGGAGACACTGTGATCAGCTCATCAGGATCTCGGAGCTCGTCAGGACCCTGTCCTTGGGGAGGAGGGTCAGGTTCTAACTAGGGAAAAGCAGGGATGGACCCCAGCCTTAAATCAGCCTCTCTGCAACATGCCAGGACGCCCCTGCAGCTCTGGTGGATGCTGCGGCTTCGGGCAACCCCTGCTGGCCAGCCTCGGGATAGCACCGTGTCTTTCCTGGTCTACTTGATCCCCTGCCAGGTAGGCTTTGGTTTCTGTCCCACCCCCTAGTGACACAACACCGGAAATGAGTCCTTGGAGGCCCTTCCAGTTCTGCCAGTCACGTGTTCCCAAACATTTGTACTCTGTGGTTCATTCTCAGACAAAACCTCAACCCAAACCCTGGCATATAAAATTGCAAGCCAGGCACTGTGACTCACGCCTGTAATCCCAGCAACTAAGGAGGCCGAGGCGGGAGGCTCATTTGACGCCAGGAGCTTGAGACCAGCCTGGGCAACATAGCGAGACCCCTCATCTCTACAAAAATTTAAAAATTGGCCAGGCATGATGGCTTGCACCTGTAGTCGCAGCTGCTCTGGAGGCTGACGTGGGAGGATCGCTGAAGCCCAGAAGTTTGAGGCTGCAGTGATCTATGATCATGCCACTGTACTGCAGCCTGGGCAACAGAGTGAGACCCCGGACTCTAAAAATAAGATAGAATAAAATTGCCCACTCCCCAAGCCTATGGTCCTCAAAGCTGATGCTCATCCAAATGACCTAAGGAATCTGTTAAATAACCCTGATTCTTGCCCTTATATACCTTCAGATTCTGAGTCAGTAACTGGCTGGGCCTTAGAAATCTGCATTTCTAGCAGACATTCCAGCGGGTAGTCTTTGGCCCACAGTCAGAGAAACCCCTCCCTGGCTCCTGAACTACCTCATTGGAATCCAGTTTGAAAACCACACATCTAGACTTTGCCTCCTCTTTTTATACAGGGTAATCTGAGACCCAAAGAGAGACAAAGAGCCTGGCCCAAGGTCTCCCAGGCTCCAAGGGTTTGAGTGTGGCACATTGGACCCCCACCCAGCCTTGGTTCTTCCTGAGGGTACCTAATTCTGGAAGCTTGTGGTTGGGGTCCTAGGCCAAGTGCAGGGTACAGAAGAATCAGTGAGGTTATAGGGATTAGAAGACACAAAAACAGGAAGGAGTGAGCCCATTTAGTGCCTATCTGGGGCAACAACATCACATGGGCTTCAGGAATTCAGGTCCAGCTGTATCCAGCAGCTCAGAGCCAGGCTGGCCTCCTTGGTATGGATAGAGGCCAGTTTGGTGAAGCAGAGACCCCGGTCTCAGTCAAATAAGTCAGATTCCTTATCCTATCCACTCCAGTCTGAACCCAGAGAGCGAGATTCACTCAGTGTAAAGCTGGCCCCTGCCAAAGGGCTTCCATGCCCTGAGTTCTGGACTCCAGGCACACAGGACTAGGTACGTCTCTGGGAGCCTCCAAACCGCGGAATCAAAGAGGTACAAGGAGACAGGAGATTCCTGGGGCAGGATGCGCTGAGGAGAGGACCCCCCACCTCCTTGCTCCTCCTTCCGGGCTAGCTGTGGCATTTCCTTAGGGGCCAAGCGGGCCCAGGGCCGCCTTCCCTCGCTCTTGCTGCTGGAACTCCTCATGGGCACGATCCAGGTCTGCGAGCACCTCCAGCAGGCGGGCAGCTGCTGCTCTTTGCCGGGCCAGGACCTCAGGACAGGCCCCTAGGAGGGAGACAAGAGGCCACAGGAGCTCAGCCAGTCCAAGGCAGGCTGCTGTAACCCGGACCCGATGGTTTCTCACGCTGCAGATGTGCCTTGTGCCCTGAGAACCCTAAAATCCTTAAGAGTCCCCACACACAGCCCTGTGGCCTGATGATGGACTGGAAACACAGGAGACAGTGGGGAAGCGCCTGTGAGGAAAAAAGGACCTCCTTAACCCTTTAGCTTACTTTTTTTTTTTTTTTTTTTTTGGTGGGGCAGGGTGGAGTCTTGCTGTGTTGCCCAGGGTGGAGTTCAGTGGCATGATCTCAGCTCATTGCAACCTCCTCCTCCTGGGTTCAAGCAATTCCCATGTCTCAGTCACCCCAGTAGCTGGGATTACAGGTGTGCACCACCACACCCGGCTAATTTTTAAATTTTTAGTAGAGACAGGGTTTCACCATGTTGGTCAGGCTGATCTCGAACTCCAGACCTCAAGTGATCCACCCACCTTGGCCTCCCAAAGTGCTGGGATTACAGGTGTGAGCCATTGCGCCCAGCCTTTACCTTCTGTGGTACAGGAGCCCTTACCTGTGTCTGCCTCCAGAGTTGTATCCATATTAGAATCCTCCAGTAATTTCAGCCTGGAAGGTGAGAGGGAGAAAGACAAATCTGGTCCCTGATTCCCAATCCTGATTCCTACCCCAGAAATTCTCTGAGAAATTAGTTTTCCTGAATCATCACCATCACCATCTACCATTGTCATCGTCATCATCATCATCATCATCATCATCATCTACACAGCAAACATTTCTAGAGTGCCAGATACTATTCGAAACCTTTTACATGTTTAACTCATTTAATTGTCATGACAAACTCATATGAGGTAGGTATTTAGTATTAGCTCCATTATGCAGATGATCACTGAGACACAGAGAGGTTAGGTAACTTGTCTAAGGTCGCACCGCATCAGCATCATCATCATTACCACTTACTGAAAGCTAACTATGTGGCCGGACACCTACAAAGTGCTGTATTAGCTCATCTGATCCTCAGGACAACGCACAAGGTCACCACCATTAGTATTCCCCTTTTCCAGATGAGGAAACTGAAGTACAGAGAAGTTAAGCAACTTTTTTAAGATCACACAGCCTGGTTGGGTGCAGTGGCTCATGCCTGTAATCCCTGCATTTTGGGAGGGCGAAGGCAAGACAAGTGGATCACTTGAAGTCAGGAATTCGAGACTAGCCTGGCCAACATGGTGAAACCCCATCTCTACTAAAAATACAAAAACTAGTCAGGCATGGTGGCGGGTGCCTGTAATCCTGGCTACATGGGAGGCTGAAGCAGGAGAATTGCTTGAACCCAGGAGGCAGAGGTTGCAGTGAGCCAAGATCATGCCACTGTACTCCAGCCTGGGCAACAGAGCAAGACTCTGTCTAAATAAATATATAAATATTTAAAAAAAAAAAAAAAAGATCACACAGCTAGTAAGTGGCTAGGTCAGGATTGGAACCCAGGCAGGTCAGCTTCAGAACCCACTCTGTAGTGAGCTGGGACAAATCTCTGTCACCAAATAACCGTGATAGTGATCCTCATGCCAGGAAGGAAGAGATCTATCCAAGGGCATTTAACAAGTGCAGGGGGCCAGGATTTTATGTCAATTGTGCCAGGGTCTCTGGAGCCCCAGGTATTAAAAGATCTCAAGACTCAGTTCTGTATGAGGGACCTCTCCCACTGAGGATGCTTCCCAAGCCCTGACTGCGTAGACACCCAGTCCCCACCCTGGGCCATGCCCTAAGGGAAGATCCACCAATGCACACGGAAAGAATGAATAAATGAACACAGCAAGGCCACGGTGGGGGGCTGGCTCGGCTGGTCATAGGAGGTGAAGTGGGATGGGTGGGGGCACCCACCTGAGCTGGTCCCGCCCCAGGAGCAGCTGCCGATACACCGTCTGGGCCTCAGCATCGGGATCCAATGGGTCACTCCAGTCCCCCAGGGTGACAGCTGAGTGTGTACGGCTGCAGCCGGCAGCTGAGGGAACACAGCTTCATTCATCAGTAACGCCCCCTCCCCTTCCAGAAGCCTCCACAACCAGGCTGTCGCCAAGCCATGCTCCTTCATCTAAAATCCCTCGTCAAACCTACTATTTCTAGGCCACACGCGGTGGCTCACGCCTGTAATCTCAGCACTTTTGGAGGCTGAGATGGGAGGATCACTTGACCCCAAGAGTTCGAGACCAGCCTGGGCAACATAGTGAGACCTCATCTCTACAAATAATTTAAAAATTACCCTTGGGTCTGGAGCAGTGGCTCATGCCTGTAATCTCAGCACTTTGAGAGGCCAAGGTGGGTGGATCACTAGAGGTCAAGAGTTTCAGACCAGCCTGGCCAACATGGTGAAACACCGTCTCTACTAAAACTACAAAAATTAGCCAGGCATGGTGGTTCATGCCTGTAATCTCAGCTACTTGGGAGGCTGAGGCGGGAGAATCGCTTGATCCTGGGAGACACAGATTGCAGTGAGTAAGATTGCACCACTACATTCCAGCCTGGGCAAAAGGGTGAGACTCCATCTCAAAAAAAAAAAAAAAAAAAAAATTAGCCTCACATGGTGGCACATGTCTGTGGTCCCAGCTGCTTGGGAGGCTGAAGTGAGAGGACTGCTTGAACCCAGGAGTTTGAGGCTGCAGGGAGCCATGATTGCACCACTGCACTCCAGCCTGGGCAACAGAGAGAGGTTCTGTCTCAAAAACAAAAATAAAAAAACCCACTACTTCCTTTGAATCTTACATCCTCCACTCTCATCCAGCCCCACTTCTGCTCCCTAGACTTTAGCAGTAGCCTTGCCTCTCCCAGTACTCCTCTCTCATTCTAGGCTCCAGTCACAAAGACCTTTTTCCAACCGTCAGCCTACCTTGTCCCAACCTCCAGGCCTTTGCTCATGACACCTGCAACACTTCCTTAGCCCCAGCTCCCAGTTCTGTCTCCAACGTCGCTGCTTAACTTCTGCTCTACTCAGGTTGCATTTAAGCAGCACTTCCTCCAGGAAGCCCTCCTTGAGTCCCCATCCTGAGGCTGGGTCAGAGGCACCCACTAGAATCTCAAAAGCCTCATGTTGGCACTTAATAACATTGTATTAACAAAAGGCCGGTCGCGGTGGCTCACACCTGTAATCCCAACACTTTGGAAGGCTGAGGCGGGCTTATCACCTGAGATCAAGAGATCGAGACCAGCCTGGCCAACATGGTGAAACCCCGTCCCTACTAAAAATACAAAATTAGCTGGGTGCAGTGGCACACACCTATAAACCCAGCTACTCAGGAGGCTGAGGCAGGAGAATCACTTGAACCCGGGAGGCAGAGGTTGCAGTGAGCTGAGATTGTGCACTCCAGCCTTTGCAACACAGTGAGACTCTGTCTCAAAAAAAAAGAAAAAAAAAAATTGGGTTATGCACTCATCTTCCTTGAGAACAAGCTCATGATGTTTAGGCGCCACAGGATGCTGGCACCTAGTGAGTAGAAATAACACGTCGCATGCACCAAGCAGCGTCCTATGCTCTTTGTGTAAATCAAGTCATTTAATTATCACAGCTCCATGAGAAAGGCACTGTTATCAACCTCATTTCACAGTTGAGGAGACTGAGGCATAGAGAGGTTGAGTAACTTGCCCAAGGTTGCACAGCCAGCCCAGGCGGAAGTGGGACACCCACTGATTGACGGGTACGGCCGGCAGAGCCTGCAGTCCGCGCTGCCTCCTCACCTGAGCGCTCAGCCTGGAGGCAGCAGGTCCAGCGCGCGCTGCGGAAGGCACCGGGGTGGCAGGCAGCCAGCTTGTCCGGGTTGGGGGCGCTGGCCTTGCGCAAGGCCGAGAGCCACTGGTTGAGCTCGTTCACATTCTGCAGCGGGTGGGAGGCGATCAGGGGGGCGGTTGGGAACCGAGGGACGCCCCACCCCCACCCGCTCCCCATCGCGGCGGGGTCTCACCTTACACTGGAGGTAGGTGGTGTGCAGCGCCCCCGCGCCGTCCTGCGTCACCACCTGCATCACGTGGGGCAGTTGGAAGGCGCCCTCGTCTACGCGCTCCACGGCGCGGATGTGCGACACGGGGATGGAGTGGCGCGTCTGGGGAAGAGGATTGTTGCTGGGGGCTAGGGCTGGGGTGGGGACAGCTTCTGTCTGGTTGTGTGAGGCAGGTGGAGTCAGTTCCCAGAGGCGGGACATTCAACCCTGTAAGTCTGTGCTCTGTGTGCTCGTCCATCCATCCATGTGAGCTGTTGGGTGAGTCCTGCTCTATCCTTTTTTTCTTTTTTTTTTTTTAAACAGAGTCTCACTCTACCGCCCAGGCCGGAATGCAGTGGCACAATCTGGGCTCACTGCTACCTCTGCCTCCCCGATTCAAGCATTCTCCTGCCTCAGCCTCCCAAGTGGCTGGGATTACAGGTGTGCACCACCACGCCAGGCTAATTTTTTTGTATTTTTAGTAGAGATGGGGTTTCACCATGTTGGCCAGGCTGGTCTCGAACCCCTGGCCTCAAGTGATCCGCCCACGTCGGCCTCCCAAAGTGCTGGGATTACAGGCGTGAGCCACCGTGCCCAGCCACCTGTCTTAAGTGACAACTTCTCTGGGAATCCGTTTCCTTGTTAATAATAGCTACCACTTCTATGGTGCTTGGGACTTTACATTGATCAACTTATTTAATTATCACAACAAACTTCTGAGGTTGGTTCTGTTATTCTCTCTAACCTGCAGATGAGAAAACTGAGGTGCAAGAAGATAGATGACCCTTCCAAGGTCACTCATCGGTTGGACCCAAAATTGGAACCCAGAGAAATGACCACTAGAATCTCTGTTCTCCTGATAAAATAGAAACAGTAAGCGTGGACTCCCTTCCCAGCATTGGCTGTCATCATCTACTGGTGTGCACACAGCTCCCCATTCGGGAGACTCCAGCACGTGTCTCGGGGCATTCTAGTCACGAACGCCAGCCCCACAAGGGCAAGATTTTCACCTGTCTTGTTCACTCCTGTATCTCTAGTGCTTAGGACACTGACATACAATAGGCTCAATAATGTTTGCTGAATGAGTGAACGAGTGAATGAATGCTTGGATGAATGTGCCTGAACATCTGCACATGTTCCTAGTGAACACATTCAATGTTATGAGTCTGTCTAGCATGTGCCCTAGATCTGGGTGGGAGCACTGGAGAGCGGTTCAGCATCGTCCCTGTCCTGTGTGCCTCCACATCTGGGAGGCATATCCCCGCCACCGCATGTGCACATTCTGAAGGATGTGTGATGGTGCCTGTCCGTGTCCTGTGCCCACATTGGCCTGAACTTGTGAGCAGAGCCTGTCCTGAGAGTTTGTCATTGTTAAGTTGTTATGGCACCTTGGGGCCTTGCCCCACTGTGGGCCTCAGTTTCCCCCTGTGTACAAAGAGGCAGCATCCTGAAAAAGGCCACCCCTGGAAAGCCCTCCATTGTGGACGGGAACCCCACCTGCCACTCAGGACTCTTGGAGAAGGAGAGGGTCTCCCCACTGAGCCAGACATAGCGCTTCTTGAAGGCAAAGCGCGTGGCCAGGCCGGCGGGCTCCTCCTTGCGCTTCAGCAGATAGCCTTCTCGAACAATGGCTGAGGGCGGGAACAGGGCCCGGGCTGGGATACCAGCTTCTGGGAAATGGGAGAAGAGAGGTGGTAGACAGTGAGCCCTCCCTATCCAGGCTTACCTTACTCCACTAGCATGCCCAGGGAGGACCTCAGTGGATGGGCATGGTTCTCTGCTCCCCTAGAGGTGGGAGGATGAGCACGATGACTTCAGACTCCACTGCCTCAATAGGGAATGCAATCATGGAGGCCAGGAGGAGGGGGCAGGCAAAGTAGCCCTTAAAGACCTCTCTCCAACCAGAGAAATCTGCAGACAGTGTGCAGGCAGCCAGCAGGGGTAGCCACACCCTATGGGGTCCCACCCAGGCAATGTCCTGCATCTAACCATGCTCAGGGAGCCAGGACACAGCCCCGCCAACCCACCCCAGCAGCACAGGGACCCCACCATGCCACAACTAGGCTCTACCTTCTGACAGGTTGCTCCAGCGGGACTGGGATCCAACTAGGTTATGACCTGAGCCCCACATTATGGTATGGATTCAACCACAACTTTTGTGCTACAAATCATGCTGTGATTCTGTTTCACTCCAAGTCAAAGCTAAAATTCTTCCCAAGGCCTATGAGGCCCCACATGATCTGGCCCCCCACCTCTCTGGCCTTGCCTCTTTGCCTCCCCACTGCCCCCACTTCACTCTTCTTCACGGGTGTCCTCAGTGCCACTCTCTGTCCCACCTCAGGGCCCTTGCACATGCCGTGCCCTGCCTGGCACTCTTCCCTGGGATTCTCACGGCTCTCTACCTGTTCCCTTTCAGATCTCTGTTCTTTCCTCCTCTATTTTTCCCCCTTAGCTTTTACAGCTCTCTAACATACCACATAACTTGCTTATTTATCTTGCTAATGGCCTGTGGTCCCCAACAAAATAAAACCTCTGTGAGATCAGATTTTCTCTGTCTTGTTCACTGCTGCATCCCCAGCACCTAGAACTGTGCCTATTATTTAGTAAGCGCTTAATAGATGTCAATTGCATGCACACCATGCCATGATCCTGCCCACAGCCACATCCCCACGTTGGCTAGGATGGCCTGGAGGACAGCACCTGAGCTCTGTTCATCTCTGGGGCCTAGCACAGTAAGTGTCAGGAAATGTTAGTTGACTTGACTGACCCACAGATTCACACTCTCAGAGCTAAGGAGCTGGTGGGGGAAAGGGGAAGTCCCTGAGTGGTGTCCCAATTGGGTTGAGAAGCCAGATGTGGCAGGACCACAGGAACTCACCTTCATCCCCATCCACATCCACCAGCCGGTCCAGGAAGTCTCTCACACGTGAGACGCTCTGCAGCAGGAAGGGGTGCAGGGGGGCCATCCACAGTTCCTTGCCCTGGCCCAGCTGCTGGCCCAGGTTTCCGATGCTCTGCACAGCCTGGAGCAAAGAAACGAGGGATGCTGGGGCCAAGGTCACAGCAGAGGGGAAGGCCCTCTGTGGACTGCTGGCTCCCAAATCAGTGCTCAATAAAAGAAGACTCTTATTGTCGGGCACAGTGGCTCACGCCTGTAATCCCAGCACTTTGGGAGCCGAAGTAAGCGGACCACTTGAGGTCTGGAGTTCGAGACCAGCCTGGCCAACATGATGATACCCCGTCTCTACTAAAAATGCAAAAATTAGCCAGTCACGGTGGCTCACACTTGTAAATTCAGCTACTCCAGAAGCTGAGGTGAGAGGATCACTTGAACTCAGGAGGCAGAGGTTGCAGTGAGCCAAGATCATGCCACTGTACTCCAGCCTGGGTGACACAGTGAGACTCGTCTCAAATAAAAAAATAAATCAATAAGAAGACTCAATGCCTTCGTTGGGTGATATCTGTTTCCCCTTCCTCTTTTTGGAATCTGCACCCCCCAGTGACCTTATTCTGTTCCCTCCAAAGCCCAGACCCTCCCCCTGCCAGGACTGCTCAATCCTACCTTGCATACTGTCATGAAGAATCTCAAGTTGTTGCCCTTTGCAAAGGATGATCTAATTCATACTAAGGTGTGAATGACTGCTAGCCTGCTTTCCACTTTCCTTCTGTAAGGGTTGGGTTTTCATTTCCAAAGGGGAAATTGGAGTGCATAATGACTGCCTTCACCCTTGGGATGGAATGCTAATGGTCGTGTTTCAGACTTGGCTTTCTTTGGGTGTTCTTTGGGTCTTCTGCGGGTCTGGCCTCCCAGCTCTGCTCCTACCACGCTTTTTTCCCTGGCTAAGAGCACCCAGGATGGGGGAACCCCACGGCTGGCACCTTGGCAAGCAAGAGCAGTGAGCGGCTGGTCTGGGGGTCCGCGTGTTGGTCCCGCAGGTCAAACAGCTTTGGGGTAAGGATGGCGGGCGCGAAGAATCGCAAGAAGAGAAATCCGCTGATGGCCAGGTACTTCACATCCTGCTGGGAGGAGCAGCAGGTAAGAGGAGCCCCCCAAACCCATTTCCCAGCTGGGTAAACTGAGGCAGCAAGGACTAGAAATTCGTGGTGCAAAGAGAAGTGGGATGGGGAATTGACCAGGAAGCCACAATGGCGGACCGAGAAAGTTTTTCCTCTCTGGGCCTCAGTTTTCCCACCTGAAAAATGAAGTAACAAAACCAATCCTACAAAAGCAGATTTGGCCAGATGTCCTCAGAGTTGGCTTTGTGCCAAGCACTATGCCAAGAGCACAGCCCTAAGAGGGAGGCACCATCATGATTCCCATTTTGCAGATGAGGAAGCAGAAGCTCAGAGACATCAAGCGATTTGCCCAGGCTCACACAGCTAATGAGTGACAAAGTCGGGATTCAAACCCAGATCTGTGATTTATGGTAATAACAGCAGCAGGACAGATACCTCTCTATACATTCGTTTACTTAATACTCACCCCAGGAAGGATTATATCTCCATTTTACAGCAGAGGCAACTGAGGCCCAGAGAGGGAAGGTCCCTCACCTAAGGCTACACGGCTATAAGTGGCAGAGCCAGGAGTTGGACTCAGGCAGGATTTGAATTTTTTTTTTTTTGAAGCAGAGTCTTGCTCTGTTGCTCAGACTGGAGTGCAGTGGCACGATCTCTGCTTATTGCAACCTCCACCTCCCAGGTTCAAGTGATTCTTGTGCCTCAGCCTCCAGAGTAGCTGGGATTAAAGGCGTGTGCCACCGCATCTGGCCAGTTTTTGTTTTTTGTGGTTTTGTTTGTTTGTTTGTTTAGTAGAGATGGAGTTTTACCATGTTGGCCAGGCTGGTCTTGAACTCCTAACCTCAGGTGATCCACCCACCTCAGCCTCCCAAAGTCCTAGGATTACAGGCATGAGCCACCTCATCCAGCCAAGGATTTGAACTCTGTTCTTCACCACACTCTCTTACCATTCAACACCAGCTACCAAGGAGCCCTCACCAAGTATTAGAAACCAAGCCTGAATTATCACATTTAGTCCTCAACCCCGTGTGGGTAGATAAGTGCTATTATCCCATTTTTTTCAGATGAGGAAACTGAGGCTCAGTAGTGAACCCAGTCTAATGGGCTCCAGAGTCCATCCTGTGTGCACCTCCCCACCTCCAACCTCTGCCCTCTACAAACTAGAGTATGGTTCCCCTCCATGTGAATCCGGGGCCTGGCCCATCTAAAGGTGAGGCTGGTTCTCCAGCATCAGCAGAGGTGACTCAGGGAAGGGTGCCCCTCCATCCTGGGTGCATCTTGCTCCCCCCAGACCAGCTCCCCACCCACCTCTCACACTTGCCCGGCTATATTTAGCCTGAGAGTCTGCGCCTGTGTTTATTTAGAGGTTGTAGTCACACAGGAAACAATGCCCTCCCCGGGGCATGTACCACCTTCCTGGGGCATCTCGGCCTTGACAGTGAGCCCTGCAGGAGCTGGGTACCTGGAACTGCCCAGAGGGAGCACATTCTCCTCCATCTGGAGCCCTGAACTGTCCCCAAGGCCACCACTACCCCACCACCATCTGTAGTCCAGGGTCATTTTAGTCTTCCCATCAGCTCATTTGTTTCCTCCTTTTTGAGGGCGAAGAACCGGTGTCAGTGCAGCAGAGAAAGGGGCTTCCCTGGGTTCCCTGGGCCTGAGAAAGTCCCTACTCCAGGCCCACCTTGGGGGCTGAGAACTAGAGGACACTCGGGTGTCACTGATATTGACTCACCACACAAGATCTAGGCTGTCTGGGGAGCTGGCCTCCTCCCTTTCTTCCCTGTTCCCTGCCACAGCTGTGCCCCACTTAACACCTCTGCTGGCAGCCCAGGTGAGAGCCCAGCAAGGTGAGGCGTAAGCCAAGCTACACCTCAGTGTCAAAGCCCAGAGCTTACTCCTCAACCGGGGCGAGGGGAGAGATCCCAGCTGGGAGTCTAGAAAACCCTTGGCCAAGGTGTTTTACCTCTCTGTTCCTCAGTTTCCCCATCTGTAAACAGTAAGTGGAGAGAGATGTGGAATAAATCAAAAGCTCTCAAATGAGGCTCTAGGAAGTGGGTTACGACACTGCCAACATGTAACAGGTCTCAGATCTTTCTGCAAAGTGAACCCTGGGTCTGATACATCAGCACTACATAAGAGTTCATCTCAGCTGATGTTATCTGCAAGTGAGGACAATGACAGCCACCTCGGGAGGTGTGCTGAGCATTCAACCAGGGGGTCGCAAACTGACCAGTCCAACCACAGATGTTTTGTAATGCTTGACCCAAAATTCTTTTGTGTGTTTGGTTTTCAGGTAAATTCATGCTGACATTTGAAACATAAGAGTCCAGGCTGGGCACAGTGGTTCATGCCTGTAGTCCCAGCACTTTGGGAGGCTGAAGCAGGGGGATTGGTTGAGGCAAGGAGTTTGAGATCCTCCTGGGCAACACAGTGAGACCCTGTCTCTACAAAAATAAATAATTAGCTGGGTGTGGTTATGCACCCCTCTAGTCCCAGCAACTCAGGAGGCTGAGGTGGGAAGATCACTCAAGCCTGGGAGATAGAGGCTGCAGTGAGCTATGATCGTGCCACTGCACTCCAGCCTGGGCAACAGAGCAAGACCCCGTCTCAAAAGTTAGTAAGAAATACATACATACATACATACATACATACATACATTACAGACCTCACATAAAATCCAGAATCTCTAAAGATCTGGCAGTACTGGGCTTCCATTTCTATACAGCAGTGATCCCCTGGAGCTGCCCCCTTTAGACAAGCTCTGGGGGCTCCAGTTGGTCACAGTCTGTATGACTCCCTACCACCCCACGCGCTACCTACTTTGTTCTTGTGCCTCACCTGCCTGAAACTCACAGCATCTGAGTTTTCAACTTTTCTATCTGTTAGTATAGCACTACACCTGCAGAGATTTATTTTTAGACTTTATTCTGGGTGTTTCTGAGCACTTACTGTATGCCAGATCTGCATTCTTCTCTCTTACTTCCTCTCTCTGTCTTACATCAGGAATTTTAAGAAGCACTTACTTTGTGCCAGACTCTATTATTTGCTGGTCATGAGCACAGACTCAGGAGCCAACCTGCCTGGGTGAGTGCCAGTCCCAACATCACCCCTTTCTACCTGTGTGACTTAAGCTCTCTGGGCCTCAGTTTTCTCCTCTGTGAAATGGGAATAATCCTGGTATCCACCTCACAGGCTGCATGTGATGATTAGATAGGGCAATAAATACATAAATCACCTAAAACAAGATCTGGCCCATGGTCAGGCTACCAGGTTATAGAGTATTAGCTGCTATTATTATATTTATTATTATTTGTTTTATTTATTTATTTATTTTGAGACAGAATCGATCTCTATCATCTAGTCTGGAGTATAATGGTGCAATCTCCGCTCACTGCAACCTCTGTCTCCTGGCTTCAAGCGATTCTCCTGGCTCAGCCTCCGGAATAGCTAGGATTACAGGTGTGAGCCACCATGCCCAGCTAATTTTTGTATTTTTAGTAGAGACAGGGTTTCACCATGTTGGCCAGGCTGGTCTCAAACTCCTGACTTCAAGTGATCCACCCTCCTCAGTCTCCCAAAGTGCTGGGATTACAGGCGTGAGCCACCGCACCCGGCCAATTTTTATTATTATTATCATTCTTGGGACCCGGACCCTGCCAGGAACGCTATCCCCAGGCAGCCTGGGTTCTGGTCCCAGCTCTGTCCTGACTCCTCCAAGTGACCCTGGACAAGCTCCAGCCCGTCCCCAGGCTGGGCCTCCCATCCCGGCGCACCTGGTGCTCTGGCTCGGGGAAGCGTTCCTCCACGCGCCGGTGCAGCTGCTTGAAGGCGAGGCGCATAGCGGGCGGGCAGCGCCCCACGGAGCCCACGATGGCGTCCACGATGGGCCCCAGGTAGCCCGTCAGCAGCCCCAGGCTGGTCTCCCGCATCTGCTCCTCCGAGGGCGCACCTTTGAAGGAGATCCTCCTGGAGGGGCCGGCGGAGCAGCTCAGACTCCGGACACAGCATCTGCCTGCCCCAAACCCTCCACCGGCCCCGCTGAACTCAGAGGGGACCCATCTTCCCCCGACCTCCGCAGCCTCCTTCCTGCCCCTTCCCACCCGGCTTCTTGCTGTTGCTTAAACACGATGAGCTCATTCCCATCTTGCAGCCTTTGCACTGGCTCATCTCCCTCCACCAGAACACTCTCCCGTTAAATGTTAAATCTCCGCAAGACTCCCTTCCTCACCGCCTGCAAGTCTTTGCTTAGATGTCCCCTCCCCTGTGAGGCTGCCCCTGTCCTCACCCTCTGGAATATTGCAGGCCTCTCCCCTCCCTCGTTTTTCCCATTCCCTGGTCCCATTCAATAACCTTTTTCCGACCAGGCACAGTGGCTCATGCCTGTAATCCCAGCACTCTGGGAGGCCAAGGAGGCAGGTCACTTGAGACCAGGAGTTCAAGACCAGCCTGGCCAACATGGTGAAACTCCATCTCCACCAAAAAATACAAAAATTAGCCCAGTGTGGTGGTGCACGCCTATAATCTCAGCTACCCGGGAGGCTGAGGTGGGAGAATCGCTTCAACCTTGGAAGTAGAGGTTGCAGTGATTCGCGATCGTGCCACAGCACTCCAGCTTGGGTGACAGAGCGAGACTCCATCTCAATAAATAAATAAATAAATAAACAAACAAACAAACAAACAAACCTTCTTCTTCCAGTTGCTCATTATCTGTCTCCCCCCAGAATAGGGACTTGGGACTGTTTGTTCCCCACTGTATCCTCAGTGTTCAGCCCAGAGCCTGGCACTCAATCACTGTTTTGTTTTTGTGGATGATAGAACAGCATTTTTCTATCTGCTATTATTGTGTTCCTTTCTTTCCTTACAGATTGAGGGTCTGTCTTGCCCACACCCAGACTGAGAGCTGGGGGTTCTCAGCTCCACTGTGTCCTGGACCTAATGTGCTGAGCCTTGGACTCGTCTCTGGCACAGTCTCTTTTAACCCTAACAGCAACTTGATGGGGTAAGTAGCCTTACTTGTTGCCATTTAACAGACAAGAAAACTGAAACTCAGAGAGGTTACTGGGGAGATGGTACAGCTGAGAATAGAACTTAGGACTGCCAACTCCACAGCCTGCCTGCCACCCTGCCCTGCTCAGGTCCCCAGATACCCCTGTCCCCATGGGTGCCCACTGAGTTTCCTCCATCATTATCAAGTGTGCTAGGAAATGCCCTCGACTTGGAGTCTCACAGATGGACTGTGCCCTTCTGCTCAGGGCCTGGGATCAAATCCCTGCTTTGTAACTTCCTGGCTGTGTGGCCTTAGGCAAGTGGCCTTCCCTCTCTGAGGCTCAGTTGCATCATCAGTAAGAGGGGTCGTGATGCCTGCTTCTAAGGTAGTCAGAAGGTGTGGACAGCACAAGGAAAGATCCTCTCCTGTCTCTGCCACGGTCCCCAGTGGATATCCCAGCAACCATTTTACACAGCCCCAGGCTTGTGGGCTAGATAGGAGAAGGTTCTGGAGAGAAAGGAGGAGGAGCCCACGGAGGGGTGGAATGACACCCTAGCCACTGCTCTGCTTCCTCCCAATCTCATTGAGCACTCCACGATCTCCCTTGCAGGCAGGCCCACTCAGGGACCGCCAACACCACAATAATAAAGATCACTAATGTTGGGGACCCCCAGCAGCACAGCAGTAAATATCATAATGTCAGGGATCCCCAGCAGCACAGTAGTAAATATCGCTAATGTTGGGGGATCCCTAGCAGCACAGCAGTAAATATCACTAATGTCGGGGACCCCCAGCACCACAGTAATAAAGATCACTAATGCTTGTGGAGCACATGCATGACTCAGTTAACGGAGTAGAGGTCATGAACTCCACCTTTCAGGTGACAATATTCTCACCAGCTGAATAAGGGACATTTTAGAAGTAGTGTGTGCATTAAGTAGAAGAACATAGGATCAATATTTTGGGTTTTTTAATCTTAAAAAAATCTGATTATGCCAGGCGCGGTGGTTCACGCCTGTAATCCCAGCACTTCGGGAGACCAAGGCAGGAGGATTGCTTGAGCCCAGGAGTTTGAGACCAGCCTGGGCAATGTGGCAAAACCCTGTCTCTGCTAAAAATGCAAAAACTTAGCTGGGGGTGGTGGTGTGTGCCTATAGTCCCAGCTACTCCGGAGGCTGAGGTGGAAGAATTACCTGAGCCCGGGAAGTTGACATTGCAGTGAGCCGTGGTCACACCACTGCACCCCAGCCTGGGTGACAGAGTAAAACCCTGTCTTGAAAAAAAAAAACAAACAAGAAAACAACTTAACCACTAAGGAACAGAAGTTTTGGCAACTTTGTCCACCAATAGTGGCAGAGCTAACATTTGAACCTAGGGAGCTTAGCATCAGAGTCCTGACCATAACCCCTATACTACACAGCCTGAAGACCTATGGATGTGTGTGTAAGGCTTTGAGCTCAGCCACCGAGCTCCTGCGCAGTCGTATCCCCAGGGTGAGTTGCAGTCAGCAAGAACCCAGCCCCCCAGACAAGGCTCCAGGTAGCCAAAGGGGGCCGTCGGAGGGTCAGAGTCCTCGGGCTTTGCTCACCGGGTGCGGCCCAGGTCCATCTTGCAGGGATCCAGCTCCATGTACTTCTTCTCCTCAAAGACGCGGCTAATCACAGGCTTCAGGACCTCGTGCAGGTAGGGCATGCCCACGAGCTGGGGGCAGGGGGCACCACACGGGGTGGGGCTGAGGGCGAGGCCAGGGCATGCCCATGAGCTGGGCGCAGGGGGGACCATGCAGGAAGAGGTTCAGAGAGAGGCCAGGGCTGGGGTGGGGGACACACCCAGGTGCAACTCAGGGCGAGGCCAGGCACCAGCCACCAGCACTGCAGCTCGGCTGCTCAGCCTCTGAAGCCAGCCAAGTGAGGGAGCCAGGGAAGGCACTGGGAAGGAGGTTCCCAAGGAAGCTGCGCCCAGTCCCCCAGGCCTTCACCTACTCACCTTCATAAACTGTTCCATCGACTTGGATGCCAGGGAGTTAGAACGGAAGAGGGTGTTGGGGTCCACTGGGAGGACAGGAGGAAGTGTTTGCTGGGATTTAGGGAGCTAGACCTAGCTCAACCCACTCACCCAAGGTGGGGGTCATGATTCTTCCAGCCCCAAGAATCAGGAAGACCCAAAACATCAACCCCATTCACAGTACAGAGGCCCAGAATGGTTAAGTGAACTGCCTGAGGTCACACAGCTCACAAGTAGCAAAACCAGGGCCTGAGCCGCAATTGGGCTCCCAACTGTCTGGGGTGCACAGCACAGGAACCCACAGAAAAAGGAGCCCTTTCCCTCTGCCTGATGCCTCCCCTTTTCTCCCCAGGGACCCTCCTGCAAGCCCACCATTGAGGGCGGTGATGTCAGGGGTTGTGCAGGCAACTCACTGGTCCGAGCCACCTCACGCCGGGTAAGATAGTCCAGAAAGCGTCCAGCCAGTCCCCAGCCAAGAAAGAGTTTCACCAGCTTGGTGGCAAGGTCCTGGCGGCAGTCCCCCAAGGTCAGCTCTTCCAGCAAGGCCAGGGGGCTAGCAGTGTCCTCCTGGGTGGGGGCGGGAGACAAAAGTGACCTCGGCCCCTGAGACCCCAAAGCAGATGAGCCTAGATAGGGCTCCGTGAGGCAGGGGGAGGCCAGGATCCAGACCCCCAGCACTCTCCTGGTAGCATTGCATTGCTACACACCCACCTCTGCTGGCCCCAGCACAGACTCCATGAGCAGCTCCACGAGAGGCTGGTAGCACTGGGAGGGCAGGACGCGGTCCTCGATCAGGCGTACCTTCACTCGCAGGGCACCCAGGTTTCCCCTGTCCAGGATCAGATCACAAGAAAATGAAAGATCTGGCCGAATGTGATGGCTCATGCCTGTAATCCCAACATTTTGGGAGGCTGAGGTGGGCAGATCACTTGAGGTCAGGAGTTTGTGACCAGCCTCTTCAACATGGTGAAACCCTATCTCTACTAAAAATACAAAAATTAGCCGGATGTGGTGACACACGCCTGTAGTCCCAGCTACTAAGGAGGCTGAGGCAGGAGAATCGCTTGAACCTGGCAGGCAGAGGTTGAGATCGTGCCGCTGCACTCCACCAGCCTGCATGACAGAGCGATACTCTGTCTAAAAAAATAAAAAAGAGGCCAGGCACGGTGGCTCACGCCTGTAATCCCAGCACTTTGGGAGGCCGAGTAGGGTGGATCACGAGGTCAGGAGATCGAGACCATCCTGCCTAACATGGTGAAACCCTGTCTCTACTAAAAAGACAAAAAATTAGCCGAGTGTGGTGGCAGGCGCCTGTAGTCCCAGCTACTCAGGAGGCTGAGGCAGGAGAATGGCGTGAACCTGGGAGGCGGAGCTTGCAGTGAGCTGAGATCCGACCACTGCACTCCAGCCTGGGCGACAGAGCGAGACTCCGTCTCCAAAAAAGTAAAAATAAAAAATAAGAAAATAAAAAAGAAAGAAAAGAAAATGAAAGATGCTCTTATGGGAGAGCGCATGGGCAGATGTGGAGAGCCAAGAGAGGCCAATGGGAACATATGGGAGGAGGGCGGGAGTTTGCAAAACAAGACAGGTGTAGGCAGGTATAGACAAGTGTGGACAGGTGTGAACAGGGATAGGCAGGTGTGAACAGGCATAAATAGGAATGTATACAAACAACGTAAACAGGTGTGGCCAGAGTGGATAGATGCGGCCGGTGTGCACAAATATGTAAAGGATGTGTGGACAAGTGAAGATGAGTGTCAACAGTGTGAACAAGCGTGGACAGGTGTGAATAGGTGAGGCCAGTATAAACAGGTGTGAACTGATATTGATGGATATAGATGGGACAGGCAAGTGGAGATGGTATAAATAAGTGTGTTCAAGAATGAACGGTATGGACAGGTGTGGAAGGACCCAAAGTTCTGAATATATATCAAGTGCGAGCCAACGTGTTTGCACACGAACGGGTGAATGGGTGTAAAGTGAACTCCTGCGGACTTATGTAAACACCTTGAGAGACATTCCATAGCCAGTTGTTAAATGGATGAATGCATGAATGAAGTGGCATAGCGATAATGCATGGGCTGGCATGGGCTCTGCCCACAAGCTATGGATGCTGCCCGATATGGCTCCAGCCTGGCCGCCTCCCTCTGCACCCACATTTACCCAGAATCCTCCTCGGCTCGGGGAAAGGGCAGGAGGCGGAACCAGCCATTGGGTGGCTTCTGCTGGAGGGTCTTCGGAGAGAACTCCACCTTTCGGGAGAGACACACAGACCCTCAGCCAGGTCATGGCCTGCCCTAACCGGCTCAGGTCTCACCTAGACCTGGAAGAACAGACTGCCCACCCACAGAGGGGCAGAATGGCCTGCCAGGGGCCCCCTCCTTCTCTCCTACAAGTCCCAAATTATTAGCTCCTGCCAGGACACTGAGGGCTTCCGAGGGCCTCCCAGGGACACTTAATTTACAGTTGAGGAAACTGAGGCTCAGAGACATGGAGTGATTTACCCAAGGTCACATAGCTGCTAGAGATAGCATGTCTGGACTGAGTGTATTTTCAGCTCTGTTTAGGCACATAAATTTCATCTATCAAAAGGCATAAGGACAGCCCTGGAGGCACTCAAACCCCACCCTCTCTCTCTTTTTAAATAACTTTATAGAGATGTAATTCATATCCCAAACACTTCACCTTTTAAAAGTGTACAATTCAATGATTTTTAGTATATTTACAGAGTTACCGCAATTAGTTGTGCTGCTGATTCCAGAACATTGTCTATGAGCCCTAAAGAGCCCTTACTCATTACCAGTCACTTCGTGCCCCCCAGCCCCTGGCAACCACTAATCTACTTTCTGTGTCTGTAGATTTGCCTATTCTAGATATTTCATATAAATGGAATCATATGTGCTTTGCGGGGGCTGGCTTTTTCCACTTAGTGTAATGGTTCATCCATGTGCCAGTACGGTAAGTCCTGACTCATAACATATAACGAAATCAAATGTACCATGAGCTAATTACTATAAACAAGAATTAAGGCTGGGTGGGTGGCTCATGCCTGTAATCCCAGCACTTTGGGAGGATGAGGTGGGCAGATCACTTAAGGTCAGGAGTTCAAGACCAGCCTGACCAACATGGGAAAACCCCGTCTCCATTAAAAATACAAAAATTACTCAGATGTGGTGGTGTGCACCTGCAATCCCAGCTACTTGGGAGGCTGAGGCAAAATAATTGCTTGGACCCAGGAGGTGGAGGTTGCAGTGAGCTGAGTTCATGCCACTGCACTCCATCCTGGGCAATAGAGGGAGATTCCTTCTAAATAAATAAATAAATAAGTAAATAAATAAATAAGAGTTAAGTTCCTACAGCATACAGTATGTCATTTTGCTTAAGGCTGTAGTTTCCAAGAACCTATGGACCGGGCATGGTGGCTCACGCCTGTAATCCCAGCACTTTGGGAGGCCGAGGTGGGCGGATCACGAGGTCAGGAGATCGAGACCATCCTG
>NW_012121709.1:1254117-1261774 GCF_000951035.1 Colobus angolensis palliatus
CCTGTAATCCCAGCACTTTGGGAGGCCGAGGTGGGCGGATCACGAGGTCAGGAGATCGAGACCATCCTGGCTAATACGGTGAAACCCCGTCTCTACTAAAAATACAAAAAATTAGCCAGGCATGGTGGTGGGCACCTATAGTCCCAGCTACTTGGGAGGCTGAGGCAGGAGAATGGCATGAACCCGGGAGGCGGAGGTTGCAGTGAGCTGAGACCACGCCACTGCACTCCAGCCTGGGCAATAGAGCGAGACTCCGTCTCAAAAAAAAAACAAAAAACAAAAACCTATGGATGACATTAAATGAGGACTTACTGTACTTCATTCCTTTTTATGACTGAATAATATTCCATTGTATCGATAGACCACATTTTGTTCATCTATAATGGACACTTGAGTTTTTTCCATTTTGGGCTGTTATGACTAATGCTGCTATGAACAGTAATGTTAGTGAACATAAGTTTTCATTTATTTGGGGTACGTACCTAAGAGTAGAATTGCTAGGTCATAGAGTAACTCTATCTTTAACTATCTGAGGAGCTGCCAGGCTGTTTCCAAAGACAGGGAAACCAAGAGAAAGAACCTGAGCCCAGGACTTCTAGGAGTAGGAGTTAAGGTCGTAGGTCTGGAGTCAAAAAGATCTGAACTCAAATCCTTGCTCTGCCCTTTCTTAGCCATATGACCTTGAAAAGGCCACTTAGCCTCTCTGAGCCTCAATGTCCCCATCTGTAAAATGGGGATAGCAACAGTCCTAGCCTCATAGGGTGGCCATGAAGGTTAAGTAATGAGGCTCTGTGGGAGGGACACTCCGCACAGGGCCAGTACACAGTCATCTGTCATGCTCTCATCCCAGAATGAGAATTTGGTCCCACCCTGTGATCTTGGGTAGGTTCCTGTACCTTTGACAGCCTCGGTTTCCTCACCTGTAAAACAGAGCAACGTAACTGCATCACTCCTGCCTAACCAGGGGAACCTGATGAGGCAGCTGCACATCCACCCTTCCGAGAGCCAGGAGGCTCAGCCCATCTCCCTTCCCCCTTGGAGGCACTGGGGAGCCATGGAGGGTGTTGCAGGGAGTGAGGCTCACCATGCCCAAGAAGTCATTCTTGCCCACCATGTCCCAGTCCCAGAGCTCCACCCGCAATGGGGACGGGGCACCTGGCATCTCCCGCAGCTCCAGCACTTCATCCCAGTGTGGGAAGCGAGTCTTCTTGATGGTCTGTGGGCGAGGGAAGTGGTCTGTGAGTGGGAGAGCTGATGGGGACCCCTGCCCCACCACCAAATGCCCCACTCCTTCCTGGTTTCATTCCCCATCACTCACTGAGGTCTCCAAGCTCTGGTTGCCCCAAAACACACGTGCAAATGGGTCAGATGTGCCAGAGATATCTCTGGGAGCCAGGTCCCTAGGAACAGATGGGGAAAGGAGTGAGGGAACACGGCACCCGAGTTGGGCCTTGGAAAGGCTGTTAAGAGTATATCATTCCAATGTCACTTGTTTCCAAGGCAATTAACTGTTCCATTGTAGGGATCGGTCTAGCTGGGGACACCCCTAACCATGCCCGTCCAGACCCAGTATCTTCCTGTCACCACCCTATGAGGAGGCACTTGTATATCCCTATTTTTCAGATGAGGAAACTGAGGCACCAAAAGGTCATATCCTACATCACAAAGCCCAGCAAGTAGAAGTGCAGCGGGGAAGGTGAAGAGAGAGCCTCAGATTCTCTGGAGGCCCCAGATGGGAAAGTTGATGCAAAGGTTCAAAGCCTTGCTCTGTGCTCATTGGCTAGGAGACACTAGGGAAAGTCACTTCCCCTCTCTAAGTCTTCATTTCCTCACCTGGAAAATGGGAGTAATAACAGAGCAACCTCATAGAGCCAAGAGTTAGATGGGATGATGTGTGTAAAGGGCCTAGCATAGCACCTGGCAGGTGGTAGATGATCGGTTCATTTATTCATTCAACAAACACCCATGCCCACACCTTGTCTAGGACCTCCTTGCTATTGGTTGCCATGACAACCCAAAAGTCTTACTCCAGGCAGCTTCTCCATCCCTCCTTCTTGACGTTCCCCAAACCCAGAAACACATCACCACCCCACCCCCACACCAGGGGCTGCTTCCTTCTTCCTCCTGATCCCTTCCCACCCCTGCTCAGCATCCAAAGCCTTCTTTGGTTTCCTAGGAGCTGGCCCGGTTGCCAAGCGACAGCAATCAGTCCCTCTCATGCCTGCAAGGATCCTGCACAGCCTTGTGGCTGGGGAAGGGGCCATGGGCACAAGTGAGCCTCTGCCCACTGCTGAGTCCCTCAGCCTGTCACCTGCCTCCCTGGTTCTCCCTCAAAGAGACTCTAGGGAGCCCCAGCTGTGGCCAAAGCTGGAAGCAAAAATCTGGAGGTGGTGGGAGAGGCTCAGAGAGGGCAAGGAATGGCTTTATGGTCACACAGCAAGCTAGAAATTGGAGGTCCTCTCCGACCTGGGCAGGGATTTGCCTAAAAGTGAGAGCTGGGAAGGTGAAAAAAAAAAAAAAGGCAGGGCCGAGCGCGGTGGCTCAAGCCTGTAATCCCAGCACTTTGGGAGGCCGAGACGGGTGGATCATGAGGTCAGGAGATCAAGACCATCCTGGCTAACACGGTGAAACCCCATCTCTACTAAAAAATATAAAAAGCTAGCCGGGCAAGGTGGCGGGCGCCTGTGGTCCCAGCTACTCAGGGGGCTGAGGCAGGAGAATGGTGTAAACCCGGGAGGCGGAGCTTGCAGTGAGCTGAGATCCGGCAGCTGCACTCCAGCCTGGGCAACAGAGCGAGGCTCCGTCTCAAAAAAAAAAAGGCAGAAAAACAGGATGAGAGAGGAGTGGGGGAAGGGTGGAGATATTTGAGGGAGCAAAATGACAGAGAGCTGAGGAAGGGAGAAGGAGATGGCCATGACAAGTAGGCAAGAGGGAAGATGGGTGTCCCATGAGCTGGTGCACCTAGAGGGGCACCTGTGGGTTTTCCTGGTCTTGCGTCCATCTTGCATCTGACTTTTCTTTGGGACAGGACCTATCTCCTTCTTACTACTCCCTCTCACATGACTTAGTGGGGGCCAATCTCTCCCTCCGCTCCAGTAATGGGCTTGTCAGTCAGGCCTGACCCATTATTCAATGTAATTGATTCAGAGACAGGCATGCGCCCCAGCCTGAGCCAGTAAAAATTCATCCCAGGACACTGGTTGGAAATGGTAGGAAATAGAAGTTTTTTTTCTGTTGGAGTGGCTAAGCTGGCAGGGCGCCAGACTGGAGCTGCTAGGGCCACCTCTCACCTGGGGAGAGGTTGCCTAAGAATGAAGCTAACTCAGAGACCAGCAGAGCTAGAAGAGATTCCTAATGGCATCATTTGAACACCTGAACCCAGCCATGCTTGAAGCTACATGTCAGTCATATAAGCCAATAACGTAGCTCTTTTGCTTAAGCCAGTATGAATTGGGTATTTGTCAGTTACAATTTAATGACTACACCTCCACACTCACCTGTCACCTGTCATCCTGAGTGTCTGGTCTGTTGCTGCTAGTCCCTGGGGACTCAACAGGATTTTGCCCCCAGGAACTTACAACCCAGTGAGCTTGGACTGTTTGTCCACACAGGGAACCTTACTGTCAGCCCAGAAGTGTGCCAGGAGTGAGGAGGCCCCAAACGCCAGGCAGCAGGGGAGACCCAAGACCACCCTCCACACCACCTCCACCTTGAGCATACCTGGCCTGAAGCACATGGCAGCGAAGGCAGCGGCCCCGCCCATCCTCCAGCATCTGCACTGACAGGCAGATCTCACCCTGCACTTCTGCATCTGGGTCCACTCGGCTCAAGTTAATCCAGCTGTCAATCCCTGGAAGGCACAGGCACTAACTAACGTTTATGAAGTGCCTACCATGTACTGGGCATTGTGTTAACTTAAAAATTCAATTAATGTTATTTTCATTATTATTATTATTATTAGAGACAGGGTCTGGTTCTGTTGCCCAGGCTGGAGTGCAGTGGCACGATCTTGGCTCACTGCAACCTCTGCCTCCTGGGCTGAAGCGATTCTCCTGCCTCACCCTCCCGACCAGCTGGGACTTCAGGCGTGCACCACCATGCCTGGATAATTTTTGTGTTGTTTTTTAAAGATGGGGTTTCACTGTGTTGCCCAGGCTGGTCTCGAACTCCTGAGATCAAGCGATCCACCCACCTTGGCCTTCCAAAGTGCTGGAATTACAGGCATGAGCCACTATGCCCTGCCTCAATTAAAATTAAAAAATGTGTTAAGACCCTGGCTGCTGATATAGGTGCTGTAATTATCCCCATTTTCAGATGAGGAAAATGAGGCACAGGGAGGAAGAGTTTTGTCCATGGTCTCACAGCTAGTAAATGGCAGAGCTAGAATTTGAATGCAGGCAGTATAGTTAGTTCTAGGGCCAATGCTCGTAGCCATGTGCCATCACACACTTCATCCTGGTATAGAAAGAACTTCATCATGTAATCCCAGCATACTCTCCCCTCGAAAAAATCTTGGGCATTTCTCCCTCTCTGTATTTCTCTCAACACTTTGAAGATATTGTTCCACTGACTTCTAGCTTTCCATCACCAGGCTGGAGTGCCATGGTACAATCTCAGCACACAGCCTCAGCCTCCCAGGCTTAAGTGATCCTCCTGCCTCAGCCTCCCCAGTAACTTGGACTACAGATGTATATTACCAGAGCCAGCTAATTTTTTGTGTTTTTTGTAGAGGCGAGGTTTTGCCATGTTACCCAAGCTGGTCTCAAACTCTTGAACTCAAGCTGTCTGCCTGCCTTGGCCTCCCAAAGTTCTGGGATTACAGGCAGGAGCCACTGTGCCCAGCTTTTTCTATCTATTGTAATTCTAAGGACTATGTCTCTGATGCACTGCAGTTTCATCACAATGTGTCTAGATACAGATTTTTTAAAATCCTGCTTAGTAGAGATTGTGCTTCTTCTATTTATGGAATCATATCCTTCCTTTAGTTCTGCAAAATTCTAGATTATTGATTTTTAAAAATTATTTCCTCTTCCCAATTTTTGTTAAAATTTTTGCCTGTCTGTGATTTTTAAAATTCTATCCTTCTCGAACTCCAATTAAATAAATGTTAAACCTCCACAGTTATTTTCCATGTCTCTGAACTTCTATTTTATCTTTTTCTCCTTTTCCTCTGAAACAAATTCTGAATAATTTCTCTAGACCTTTCTTCCAGTTCACTAAGTCTCCCTTTAACTATGAATAATCTGATGTTTCACTCAACCACTCCATTTTTTATTTCAACAATTACACTTACCTCTAAAAGTTTTATTTGGTTCTTTTTTAAAATCTGCCTGCGTAATTACTTGTAATTTATTGCTGTTGTTGCCAACCTTTCTTGTGATTACATCTTTTATTTCTTTAAATCTGATTCTTTTTAAAAATCCTGCATATTATGATTACAGAATCTAAAGTCTTTGTGGGTCTAAATCAGATGATTATTGTTTCTGCTGACTATTGCCCATGGTGTCTCATTTCCTTGTGTGTTTGCTGATCTTTGATTGTGAAGTCGTGTTTGTTTGAACTTACTCTGGGAAACCTAAGGAACATGCTTATCCCTAGAGAGGAGCAGGAGTTGGTTATTCTGGGACCCCTTGAGGGTCTCAGCCTAAGGGAGAATTCTTATATTGAGTAACATCCACCTTGCCCCTAGTCCAAGTTTTAGTCTCTTTGTTGACTGTAGAATTGATATTGACCTTTGATTTCAGGGAAATCCTTCATGGTTTCCTTGCTTTTTGTTTACCATTCCCTGTTAGGTTTTAGCTAATGGTTTTTGTTTTTGTTTTTGTTTTCATTTGAGATGGAGTCTCACTCTGTCACCCAGGCTGGAGTGCAATGGCACGATCTCAGCTCACTGCAAACTCCACCTCCCAGGTTCAAGGTATTCTTGTGTCTCAGCCTCTCGAGTAGCAAGGATTACAGGCACCTGCCACCATGCCCGTCTAATTTTTGTATTTTCAGTAGACAGGGTTTTCACCATGTTGGCCAGGCTGATCTCGAACTCCTGACCTCAAGCGATCCGCCAGCCTCAGCCTCCCAAAGTGCTGGGATTACACACGTGAGCCATCCCACCCAGCTTCATGATTTGAGATGGAAAAAATACTGAGGGATTTCCCGTTCTGTAAAGAAGTTTGGCCTGGCATGGTGGCTCACACCTGTAATCCCAGAACTTTGGGAAGCCGAGGCGAGCTGATCACCTGACGTCAGGAGTTTGAGACCAGCCTGGCCAACACGGCAAAACCCTGTCTCTACGAAAATACAAAAAAAGTTAGCCAGGCGTGGTGGTGCACTCCGGAAGCTGAGGCAGGAGAATCGCTTGAACCTGGAAGGCAGAGGTTGCAGTGATCCGAGATCATGCCACTGTACTCCAGCATGGGTGACAGAGCGAGACTCTGTCTCAAAAAAAAACAAACAAAAAAAGTTACCGCAAGTCCAACAATGTATTAGGAATCCTATTTAATCGAGGATCTCACTGTTATGTAGCAGGAAAGCACTTTCGAGGACTAAGTCCCTCCAGCTGCTGAAAGTAGAAGTCCCATCTCACATCTCTCTATCTCCACTGTTGCCTCCACATTTCTGTCCCACTTAAATAAATAAAAAACACCCATATGCATGCAGACACATGGACACATTCCTTCTTTTCTTGCTGCCTGTTCTGTGGAAATGTGTTCTGTTTTCCTATCCAAGTCCACAAGTTCCTGGAAGCCAGACCTCATACTTCACTCATATAATTTCACTCGCCTGAGAGGATGTTTGTTTGTTTGTTTGTTTGTCTTTGAGACAGAGTCTCGCTCTGTCACCCAGGCTGGAGTGCAGTAGCACGATCTTGACTCACTGCAAGCTCCACCTCCCAGGTTCACACCATTCTCCTGCCTCAGCCTCCCAAGTAGCTGGGACTGCAGGCGCCTGCCACCATGCCCAGCTAATTTTTTGCATTTTTAGTAGAGATGGGATTTCACCGTGTTAGCCAGGGTGGTCTTGAACTCCTGACCTCGTGACCCACCCGGCTCGGCCTCCCAAAGTGCTGGGATTACAGGCGTGAGCCACCGTGCCTGGAGGATGTTTGAGGTACACTGGGTAAGCTCAGTGGGCCGATTAAGAGCACAGATTTTGGAGGCAGACACAACCTGGGTTGGACTCCAATTTCTGCACCTTCTAGAAGGAGGAAGTCACCTCCCCTCTCCATGCCTCTGTATATTGGAGATCATTTTGGTGGACACTTCACTGGCGTGTTGAGAAGTAAATGTAAAGTGCTTAGCACCATGCCTGGCATATAGTAAACCCTCATGAAATAGGATTATAATGATGATCAGCACATAGTAGGTTTTCAACTAATTCCCACTGAGAGAAATAATGCATTATTCAGTAAATGGTATTGAGACAATTAATAGTCATGTAGACAAAAAGTAATAAAGTTTTATCCTTACTATACCTTATATCTAGGTAAATTCCAAATAGATCAAAGACTTAAATGTGTTTTTTGTTTAATGCAATAAATGGCCAGACATGGTGGCTCACACCTATAATCCCGGCACTTGTGGTGCCAAGGCAGGAGGATTGCTTGAGGCCAGGAGTTCAAGATCAGCCTGGCCAACATAGTGAGACCTTGTCTCTACAAAAA
>NW_012121709.1:1261965-1274752 GCF_000951035.1 Colobus angolensis palliatus
TTAGAAGGAATTATGTTTTAAAATGTTCCTCTTAATCTTAGAGTTGGGAAGTTCTTTTTAGTTCTAACAGAAAATTCGGAACCAAAAGTAAATATGATATTAGATATAGAAAAAGAAATTTTATACATGAAAAAATTATAGGCAAAGTCAAAACATGAGAGACAAAGGGATAAAAAATATTGCAGCTAATATGACAAAGAATTAACTCCCCCAATATGTAAAGAGCTCCTACAAATCAATGAGAAAAGGCAAACAACCTAGTGGGAGGGGGGGAAATTCATGTATGAGTAGACAATAAATGGAAGAGAAAATAAAGTGATTCTTCAAAGCTGCATATAAAAAAAGCTCATGGACAAGCGCAAAATGAGGCTGGGCTCAGTGGTTCACGCCTATAATCCCAGCACTTTGGGAGGCTGAGATGGCCGAATCATGAGGTCAGGAGATCGAGACCATCCTGGCTAACAAGGTGAAACCCTGTCTCTGCTAAAAATACAAAAAATTAGCTGGGCGTGGTGGCAGACACCTGTAGTCCCAGCTACTCAGGAGGCTGAGGCAGGAGAATGGTGTGAACCCAGGAGGCAGAGCTTGCAGTGAGCAGAGATCATGCCACTGCACTCCAGCCTGGGGGACAGAGCAAGACTCCGTCTCAAAAAAAAAAAAAAAGAGAGAGAGAGAGAGAAGTGCAAAATGAACGTATGCTGCTGAGGCAATATTTCACCTATCAGATACAAGATCAAAAAGTTTGATAACTGGCTGGTCTGCGTGCGGTAGTATTTACAACTAATTGATCACAAAAAGTTTGATAACTGTTTGCGAGAGTGTGGGGTGAGTGAATTGTTACCTCTTCCATGGAGGGTGATATAACAACAACTATCAAGTATGCAAATGTGTGTACTCTTTAATTCAACTCTAGGAATTTATCTGACTGGTGCATATAACTTACATATGTGTGAAATTTTATTTGTACAGGCTAGTTATTATAGCATTGCTTGAACCAGGGAAAGATTGAACTCCCTAGATGCCATCAATAGGGAACTAGTCAAATAAATAATGGTAAAGCCACACAATGGGGCATCACGATGCCATCCCAAACAAAGAATGCGGAAACTCTGACAGCACTGTTACAGAAAGATCTCAGAGATACTTAGTGAAGTAAAAAGGCAAGGTACAAGCCAGGTGGGGTGGCTCATTCCTATAATCCCAGCACTTTGGGAGGCTGAGGCGGGTGGATCACTCGAGGTCAAGAGTTCGAGACCAGCCTGACCAACATGGTGAAACCCCATCTCTACTAAAAATACAAAAATTAGCCAGGTGTGGTGGCAGACCCCTATGATCCCAGTTACTCATGAGACTCAGACAGGAGAATTGCTTGAGCCCAGGAGGCGAAGGTTACAGTGAGCCAAGATAACGCCATTGCACTCCAGCCTGGGTGACAGAGCAAGACTCCATCTCAAAAATTAATTAATTAATTAATTTAAAAATTTTAAAGGCAAGATACAGAGTAGAGTGTAAAAGGCTGCAATTTGTATAAGCACAGAAAAATGCGGCTTTTTTTTTTTTTTTTTTTTGAGATGGAGTCTTGCTCTGTTGCCCAGGCTGGACTGCAGTGGCGTGGTCTTGGCTCACTACAAGCTCTGCCTCCTGTGTTCACGCCATTCTCCTGCCTCAGCCTCCCTAGTAGCTGGGATTACAGGCGCCCGCCACCACATCCAGCTAATTTTTTGTATTTTTAGTAGAGACAGAGTTTCACCTTGTTATCCAGGATGGTCTCGATTTCCTGACCTTGTGATCCGCCCACCTTGGTCTCCCTAAGTGCTAGGATTACAGGCATGAGCCACCGCACCCAGCTAGAAAAATGCAGTATTAAGAGCACACACTCGGCTGGGTGCAGTGGCTCACACCTGTTATCCCAGCACTTTGGGAGGCCGAGGCAGGCGGATCACTTGACGCCAAGAGTTCAAGACCAGCCTGGTTTCACATGGCGAAACCCTGCCTCTACAAAAAGTACAAAAATTAGCCAGACGTAGTGGTGCACACCTGTAGTCCCAGCTACTTGGGAGGTTGAGGTGGGAGAATCACTTGAGCCCGGGAGGTTGAGGCTGCAGTGAGCCAAGACTGCACCACTTCACAACAGCCTGGGTGACAGAATGAGACACTGTCTCACAAAAAAAAGCACAGACTCTGGAACTAGACAACTTTGGTTCAAATCCTGGCTGTCTGACTTAATAATGTAATCTTGAACAAATCATTTAACCCTCCGTGCCTCAGTTTATTCACCTATAAAGTGGGCGTTAATCATTAGAGCACCTACCTCTCAGGGTTATGATGAACCTACCTCACTGAGTCCATACATGTAAAGAACTTAGTGTTAAGAATAATGTTTATACATATGTATTTATTACATATAAATATATGTTGTTATGTTTATATTTATATATACAGTATATAAATGTTTGCTGCTATTACTATTTTTAAATTATATTTAGTAGCGAGGGGGTCTCCCTATGTTGTCCAGGCTGCTCTCGGACTCCTGGGCTCAAGCGATCCTCCTGCCTCTGCCTCTGCTTCCCAAGGTGCTGGGATTACAGGTGTGACACACCATGCCCAGCCTGCTATTATGACTGTTACTTGCTTATATATGTTTAAAATATTTCTAGAAGGATACACAAGAAGCTGACAGTGTCAGGAAGGGAACAGAGTAGCTGGGGTGCTTTTTGTAAAATCTGAATATTGAACTAGGCAAACAAATTAACTGCTCAAAAACTAAAGACAAGGCTGGGCATAGTGGCTCACACTTGTACTCCCAACACTTTGGGAGGCCAAGGTGGGAGGATTGCTTGAACCCAGGAGTTCAAGACCAACTTGGGCAACATAGCAAGACTCCATGTCTACAAGATATTTCTGAAAAAATTAGCTGGGTGTGGTGGTGTGCACCTGTAATCCCAGCTACTCAGGAGGCTGAGATGGGCGGATCGCTTGAGCCCAGAGGTTCAAGATTGCAGTGAGCTATGATAGCACCACTGCACTCCAGCCTGGGTGACAGAGCAAGACCTTGTCTCTACCAACAACAATTAAAAACAAACAAAAAGTAAAGACAAAAGCAACAAGAGAAATAAGTTTCCACTGAAGGCTCTGTGCTTCCCTGTGCCACGTGCTATGCCCCTGCAAATGCCCACCCTGGGCATGGCCCCTTCCTCCCTCTGCCCGTGCCCCTCACCCACCTCTGGGGTCAGCTGTAATCGCCTCCCTGCTCAGGGAGATCTTGCCGATGATGTCGTCGTGCCTGCAGGAAGGCGGGCACGTGAGGGTCCGAGTCAGGGATCCCTTTGCCCCACCCAGAGAGAAGTGGGGGCAGGTGTCAAGGTCTGGGTGGGAGGGCACACCCTCAGGGGTGTGGACCCACATCCCCTCTCCCCTCAGGTGCCCAGGCTTGGGTCCCCAACCCACACATTCCAGTTTCCCCAGCCACACACCCGACGGTGTCCTCATCCAGCACGTAGAAGGCCAGCTGGTGGAAATCCAGAGGCAGGTGCACGGTGTACTCCTCCCCCCAGAAGGGGCCCAGGCTCCTCCAGACAGTCGCTGTCCTGTGAAAGGAGGTGCAGGGGGCTGGGGGTCCTTGGGCCACACAGGAGGCAGACACCTGGAGACCCAGACACACACACACACACACACACACACACGGAAATCCAGACTAACACACACACTCAGAGACCCCCACATGAACCCGGCTAGGGGCCCAGACACGCACACACACCCAAGGACAGCCACTCCAAGATCCTAGATATGTACTCACCCAGGGACACTGGAGCATGTACGAATCCAGGCATAGACACACACACACACCCCAACACTCACATACCCAGAGTATCAGACATACACCAGAGATCTCAACACACACACACACAGAGGCACATACACAAAACACACGCATGATCCTACACACACACACACACACACACACACACACACAGGGCCCCAATACACAACTAAGGTCCCAGATACACAGAAACCAGCAGACATGCACCGCGACCCGCAGAAACATATGTGCAGATATACACACACTGATTCACACTGAGACAGAGTCGCTCACAGATACATCAAGGAGGCAGAGACAGAGACACATTTACACATAAGCAGATACACATGTGCACCCTCAGAAAGTCCTAAAAATATGTGCCTTTGTGTTTGGAAATACAGACATGAGGCACATGCAGATAGACACACAGAAAACAGACACAGTCATGAAAATAGACATATGTCAGGAACACAGAGACACACTCGGAGATCCAGAGACACACACTCACACGCTTACAATGATATAAAGCAGATACACATAGACACACACACACACACACAGAGTCATACAAACACAGTCACTGACACACACACACACAATTCCATTCCTTCATTTGTTCATTCATTACTCCACAGACATTCACTTGGACTATGGGCCCAGCCTGTGCTGAGTTCCAGGGATCAGAGGAAGAGGTGTGAGGGATTACCCCACAGATCCCCCTTCCACAAGCAGGCGCTGTCTCCCAGCAATTAGGACATGGTGGGAGAAGTCCTGGGATTGGAGTTAGCTCGATGGCCCCTGGTTGGGTCTTGGGGGTAGGGTCGGAGGGGATCAGGGAAGACTTCCTGTAGGAGCTAGTCAGGCAGCGTGGGGAGAGACAACGAGGACATGGACAAGTATTCCAGAAGGCTGGAACAGCATGGGCAAAGGCCCTGTGGCAGCAATGAGTTTGGTGAGCTGAAGAATAGGAAGGTGACTGGTGGGAATGGGGGAGGGAGAGGAGCCAGGAGACAGGAGGTGAGCAGGGGACGGAGCACTCAGGGCTTTGAAGTACACAGTGAGCAGGAGGGAGGCACAGGAGGAATGGGGACCAAGACAAGCCCAGAAACACACACACAGCATCTCTGCCCTGATACCCCTGCAGGGGTGCTTCCCTTTACCCAGCAGAGAACAAAGATTCTGCTTTGCCCAGTAAAGACACACCCACATTTGTGGATGCAAAGTTTGGTTCTCATACCTGTTGCTCCCTTCCTCCCTCCTTTCACCACACTCCTTTCACCACACCCTCCTTTCACCACCCTAAGAAAGAGTGCACATATGTGCACGCACGCACACACACACACACACACACACACTGCTTTCTTCCTCCAGCCCAGTGGCACCAACCTCAGATGGACCCCCAGTGCTTCCTCCCAATACCCTCCTTCCCCCAACCTGACCTTTTCCCAGTCAAAGGTCTTCTGAACATTCCCCAGCTCCTGAGCTGAAAGGCTTCTTACAGCCCAGAGAGGGAGAGACAGCAGCCTGGGGTCACACAGAAAATCAGTCTGTGGGGTTGGGGTGGTGTCAGGGACGGTATCAAGGGGCCAGCATGAGCACAGGGAGGACAGTGGAGGGAAGTCAGTGGAGGGGGGAGCTGCAGCTGGCCCCTCCCCCAGGCAGGCTCCCCACCCCCAGCTCTGAGCCCATCTGGACCTGAATAGGAGCATCCTGAATCCTGCCGTCTCCATAGGAACCAAGGCCTCAGCCACCCACCAGCCCACCTACCTCCACCAGGCCCCTGAGAGCTCTCCTTTGGCCTGCGGGGGTGGGAGCCAAGCAAGGCCCAACCTGATGTCCCCCTGCAAGACTCACAGACACCCCAAACATCCTCACACCCTCACATGTGTCCACACCAGTGCCTGTGTGACCAAATCGGCAGGCATTGGTGTTCACGTGTGTGTGCACGTGCATGTACACACACACTACACTGGTACACACACATGAGCCTGTGCCCTGCACACCCATGAGGACATATGCACATAGTCAGAGGCGCTCACACTAGCCCCGAAACATCCCCCACCCTTGCAACTCACAAGCAGGCCCAGCTGAGCAGGTGCACACACAGACACACATGCACACGCCCATGCACACAGACATCCCCAGTGCCCGCAGCACCCAGCAGGCCTGGAACCAGCCAGTCCAGTCAAGCGTGAGTTGCCCGCCCCCAGGGAGGCCACTGTAGGAGGCACAGGCTGGCAGCACTGAGTCAGCCCCAGGGAGCCAGCAGGGACAGCATCAGGTCCAGAGGGTGAAGGCAGGGCTGGTCGGGAAGAGGAGCTGGCAGTCCCAGCTGTGCACAAATCAGCCCCCTTCAGGCCTGCAAGTCCCCCTCAGGGTAAGCACCCCTTTAAATGTGAATTCTTGGTCCCAGATTCCCCAGGCCTAGAAAGAGACCCCTGCCTTCCTCCTCTCCCCCCTGGCCTGGTGTCGCCACCCCTCACCTGGCCACCACCTCGTCGTCCACTTTCACTAGGCAGTAGGGGTCGCTGCTCCCAGACCTGCAGAAGGAGGGGTTCAGGGAGGAAGCAGGTTGACAGGGCAGCCATGGGTGGAGGGTCCCAGTCATGACACAGGCAGGGGAGACGGACGCACAGAGAAGGGGACTTGCCCAGGGTCACACAGCAAGTCCAGCTCAGAAGTAGAACCTCAGGAGACCAGCAGAAGATGTCACAGCTGCCCAGGCCACCACATCTGTGCGCTCTGGGCTTCCACCCATAGAAATAGAACCGGGAGGCCTGAGGCCAGCAGGTTCAGAGTCCTGGCCCCGAAAAGCCCAATGCAGAGGCCCAGAGCATGTCAGGGGGAGCGTCTTGAATGCCTGGCTTCACCACCCTCTGGCTGCGCCATCCCAGCAAGTCCCCTTCCCTCTCGGCCTCAGTTTCTCTGCTCTATAAATCAGGTGTGATGCTCACACACATACCTCCTAGGGGGCTGGAGGAACTCAAATACTGGGCTGGATCATGGTCTGGCCCCCAGCTCTCCCCTGCAGGGGCTTTAATGCTGTGTCCCCAGCTTTTCATTTCATTGGGAGCTTCCCTGGGGAGGGGACTCCCCATTCCTCAGCCCTCCACAGGGACAGACTCAGCGGACCCTCCCTACAGGCAAAGACCAGGGAACCCAGGCCTCAAAATCAACCCTCAAAATCTCTTAAGATGTGCTGCAGCCCCTTAAGTAGCTATGAGTCATCTGCCAATTCAGGCCAGCTCCATCCCCCCCTTCATAATAATAGTCACCTGCAAATCCCAAGCTGTCTAACAGGCCCCTCACTTCCTCCTCCATCCCATCACACAGGCCTCCTTTGTCTTTCATCAGGCCCTGGGCGAGCCTCAGGGCCTTTGCACCTGCTGTAGTATTTTGCCTAAGACACTTTAGCACTGATACTACCATGGCTGGCTCCTTCCTGCCATTCAAGTCTCAGTCCAAAATCACCTCCTCGAGAGGCTATCCCTGGCCACCACTGTCCTGTCTAAAATGACCTCTACCTAAAATCATCTTCTTTTTTCTTCTTCTTTTTTTTTTTTTTTGAGACAGAGTCTTACCCTGTCACCCAGGCTGGAGTACAGTGGCGCGATTTTGGTTCACAGAAGTCTCTGCCTCCCAAGTTCAAGCGATTCTCCTGCCTCAGCCTCCCGAGTAGCTGGGATTACAGGTGCACACCACCATGCCTGGCTAATTTTCTTTCTTTCTTTCTTTCTTTCTTTTTTTTTTTTGAGACAGAGTCTTACCCTGTCACCCAGGCTGGAGTACAGTGGCGCGATTTTGGTTCACAGAAGTCTCTGCCTCCCAAGTTCAAGCGATTCTCCTGCCTCAGCCTCCCGAGTAGCTGGGATTACAGGTGCACACCACCATGCCTGGCTAATTTTTTGCATTTTTAGTCCAGATAGGGTTTCATCATGCTGGCCAGGCTGGACTCCACCTCCTGGCCTCCAGTAATCCACCCGCCTCGGCCTCCCAAAGTGCTGGGATTACAGGAGTGAGCCACCACGCCCAGCCTCCCTTATTTCTCTATGTGTTTAGTGTCTGTCTCCCCACCTCCCTGCCACTTCCAAACGGTGAACTCCTGGGGAGAGTCTGTGTCCCCCTCTTCCCCACCTCCGCCCCCACATCTAGCATGCATTGGCCCTCCAGAGCTATTTCTGAATGACTGGGTTTATGGAGTGCTTTCTCTGGAGGCAGGGAGTAATAGTGGAGATAGGACTGGAATCCAGTTTTATGGACTCCCACTCGCGTTCTTAAACCAATGTCACCTCTACCCATCCAAATGGCCCTCTCCCTCGATGCCCCAGCACCACTCCCTTGATCTCTGCCACCGTCTTTCTGTCCAGTTTGTATAGATCCACAAATGCCTCAGGAAAGAGGGATGTTGGTGCTAAGAATTGGCTCCAACCTGAACCTATCTTTCTGGATAAGCCCTTCCCTGTGCCTCAGTTTCCCTCTCTAGACTCCTTCCCTTGTCCCCCTCTGGCTGGACGCTCCAATGCCTCCATTTCCCTACCCAGCTTCTATCCCTGAACACTTTAGACAGGTGATGGTCAGTGTCTTCATGAACTTCTGTGGGTCCCACCTCTGAATCTCCTTCTGTGGAGTGCCCCAGGCCTCAGTTTCCCCTTCTGGCTCCATCCCAAATCCACTGGACTGGGTAACCCCATAAGCCTCAGTTTCCCCATCTGGGCTTCACCCTCAGACACCTGTGGCTGGGTAATGCCCTGTGTCTCAGTTTCCCTCCCTGGGTTCTCCACCCCTAAGCTTCCTTTATGCAGGCTCCCATTCCTTAGTTTCCCCAGCTACAGATGTGGAGTCAGATGGGCTGGGATCCCATGGCAGAGGGCTGGGAGACACGCCCCGTCCTGCAGAACCAGCCTGACCTCCAGGCCCTCCTGGGAGCCGAGCTCAGCACTAGTCAGCTGCAGGGCTCTGACGCATGAGGGCCTTATCAGACTCCTATCAGGGAGGGCAATGATGGCAAGAGGGGGTGGCTGCTTCCACACCCCTGATCTCTGCAGACTTGTGGCCTCTCCCATGGCCCCTGAGTCAGCTCAAGCTTGGGAAAGCAGGCCCCTCGGCCATTGCCTGCCCAGTCTGGTTTGGGCATGGAGTAGTCAGAGTTCAAATCGCAGCTGGGTGATCTTAGGCAAGTGACTTTGCCGTCTGTTCCTCAGTTTCCCCATTTGTAAAATAAGAGATGCCGATAGGACTATATGAAGTGTTAAGCACAGGGCCTGTCCATACTAAGCCCTCTGTGACTGACTGCTACTATTCTTAATAGTAAAAACTCTAAAATTACCTGAAAAGGCCTCCTCCCAGGCCAGAATGGACGCCCCCCAAACCTGGCAATGCTTTAGGCAGAGTCTGGGCCCTTCCCCTTAGGAGAAGAGGGAAAAAACACACCCCACCTAAGAGCCCGCATGGCATCGAAGCCTACAGGAAGCCTACAGGAAGAGCCCCTTTGAAGAAGGGTGCTAACAGCTAGGGAAACTGAGGCAGGGTGGCTGGACCCCCCCCCCCAGCTGGGGATAAGTGACTCCTCCCCACCCTTGCTCTATTTCATAGCTCACTGGCCCAGGAATTGGGGGCAGGAAGGGTGGTCAAGAGCTGCAGGAACCAGGCATGACTCAAGTCCCTTCTCCAGAAAAGCAGCAGGTTACCATGAGCCAGTGTCCAGGTGCAGGGGAGACACCCATCGCCCCCTCATGACCTCTCACCCGGACTGGTAGAGGGGCCAGAGCTCAGTGAGTGAGAACCCTGTTTCTGGAAAGGACTCCTTTCACCGCCTAGCAGCTGCCAGGCCCCCAGCCTGGCCTCAATGCCCTAACAGTGTAGGCTGTCTCATTCCCAAGGGCTGAGGGGACATCTCAGAAAGAGGGGGGCTTGTCCAGTCACTGAACGGTCACAGCACGCACTCTGCTTCTCATTCAGGGCGTGTTTATTTGGAGTAGCTGATGAGGATGAAGGGTGGCAAAAGTTGCTCTCAACAGCTGCCCCCTTGACACAGCTGCAGTGTTTTGGGGGTTGGGAGTGTCATAAAATCAGGCAGGAAAGTCCTCTCTGGGAGCCCACAGCTTGGGGAATCAGCACAGAGCTAAGACCGAACCTCGACACAGGCGAAGGCTCCCAATACATGCTCCTGCTCACCTGGGCCACAGGGGAACTCCTAACAGGCCTTCCACCCTCCCAGCTGGATGAGAGACCCCAGGCAACCAGACGGGGACTCCGGTCCAGAGCTCTCATTGCCCAAATGGGAAACCAAGGCCCAGAGAGAAGCAGGTTCAAGGTCACACAGCACATGTCCTCCAGAGGATCCCACACCTGTCGCAGGTGCTGAGGCGCTCAGAGCCCCTCCTGGGCGATAGGCCAAGCAGGAGGGGGACCCCCCCACACACATTCTGCTGATTCAGCAGCTGCTGACTCAGCCCTGGGGGAAGCATATCTTGGGACTTGGTAGTGAAGGGAGTCGTAGGGTCCCCCAGTCACATCGCATCTGGCTGAGAAGGGGCTCGCAGCGGGGAGTTGGCTCTTCAAGCAGTTCAGCCCCCCAGGAAGGCCCACACGAGGCTGGGAGCCACAAGACTGGGAAGCTCAGGGCTTGGGGTAAAAGGGACCCTGGAGGGCCACCTGGTGACACTCTGCAAACCTAAGCACCAGATCCACACAGGCTGTTGGGGCTCATCTGATCCCAGGCCCTCCAAGGGTCCTCCCCAGGGTTCACTTGCTAGGCCCCCACTCCAGCCTGGAGGAGCCGCCTCCAACACATGACTGGACTAAGGAAGAGACCCCCGGCTTTGTCCCTGCCAGATCTGACAGAATCTGGCCCTCTAATCCCCTCTTCAGCTCTGGAAGACCCCCTTTAGTACATCCCGGGAACAAAGACATCTCCTTCCCTGCCCAGGGGTGGGGCGGGACATCTGCTAAGTCTAGGTGCCCCCCTCCCACCGGGACAGCCATGGGCATGGGGCCTCTCGCCCCTTTAAAGCGGATCTGCCCCAATACCAGTCTTAGACAAGAACCCCTCGCCCTCCTGCCAACCCGCTCTGGCACGCGGAAAGGGCGATCCCGGCCCCACCCCAGGCCTTGCGCGCCCATCACCCCGAAGCGCCCGAGAGGTACTCACACGTCCTTGGCGGGCAGCGCGCGGCCCTCCACCACGCGAACATTCAGGCAGCTGCTCCTGGCCATGGCGCCTAGCCACAAACTTTCCAGGCAGAAGGGCGCTCAGGTTCCGAGGTTGGACCAGGGGACGTCTACATGTCACCTGTTTCAAGCCTGGCGCCCTGCCTCGGGGTCCCAGGGCCGCCTGTCCAAGACCCGGGTAGCTGGACGGGAGACTTCCGAAGGAGGAGAAGGTGTAGGTGCCCGGGGAGGGAGCGCCCGTCCGGACTCTACAGGTAGGAGCCGTGCTTCAAGCAGGAGGAGCGCGCAGGGGGCGCAGCGGGCTCTTGCCTAGGCGTCTGGAGCTCCAGGCAAGAGGGCTGGGCGGGCAGGGGGCGGGAGGGGCGGCCCAGGGACCTCCCCCCAATCCCGCCTCCCATGGGGTACCCCGCCTGACCCCGGCCCCCCTCGCGCGCCCTCTGCCGGCACCCCGGTCATGCGCGCCAGAGGGCACGGGCGGCGGAGACCAGGGTGCACTACCAGGTGGGGAGGGGCCCCCGTCCTGATGGGCGTGGCCGCTGGCTCCTGGTGAGTTGGCATTGGGCTCAAAAGACATGGTCTGTGTCCCCGCCTGTCCCTCATTCAACATATTCACACTTCTCCGCCCCCACCCCTCCTTGCCTACCATGCAGACGCCAGCCTCCTCTCTCCAACCTCCGCGCCTCCGGTACAGGAGCAAGTATTATCGGTGGGTGGGAGGCGTCGCGAGAGAGGGTCGCATGTTCCCTGGGTCGCATGTTCAGAGTCAAGGGAGGGGCCTCGAACATCCCCTTCCATCTCGTTCTAGTTTCCAGTTAAACACAGAACCCAGACTCTGCTCTAACGTCACGGGCTGGCACTGCGGGGGAGGAAGCCGCGGCTGGATGGGGGAGGGGAAGGCTTGAAGGTAACCACTACAGCGATGATAAAAAGTCATCTACAGTTGTTTGAACACTTCATGGGTGCCAGGCACTGTTCTAAGCGCTTTACTGGAATTAGCTCATTTTTGCCTTCACAGATGTGCACTATACACTGCTGCACTATTACCCCATTACCCGCAGCTTATAGATAAAGAAACTGAGATTCAGAGGGGTTAAATAACTTGGCGGAGGGCTCACAGTCAGTAATTGATTTGCCTTCCCGGGTTCGAATCCTGGCTCTCCATTTGGTAGCTATCTTGACTTGGGTAAGCCATTCAACCTCTCTGTGCTTTGGTTTGGTTTTCTCATCTGTTGAGTGAGGATGACATTGCATTTCAGTCACAGGATTTTGAAAGAGTTAAATGAGTTAATGAAGATAAAAGTCTCAGGACAATGACAAGTACCTAATACACATCCAGAAAGTGTTTGATATTCTGATTGTTGTCTTTTGAGGCGTGGCCCACTTGTCACCTCTCCTGGGAAGGCTTCCAGAATGCTCTTCCACTCCAGGCAGAGATTTTCTTTCTTTTTTCTCTGCTCCAGTGGCTCCACGTTTGTACATTTCTCTGATTTTAAATGAGATAATATGACAGGCAGGGCCTGTCCCAGGACAGATCTGTTCACACACTTATTTCTCCCTGTGAGTTCATTGTTGACCTGCCCAAGACCTCTTAGAAAGGCCAGGCACAATGGGAGTGCCCCTGCAGATTGAGTGCAGGAGCCGACGCCCAGACCGGCGGGACCAGGAGTGCCCTGCCTGGCTCTGCCAGCAGCCCAATGGTCTGCTTCCCAGTCTCCCTACTTGACTCCCCACCCAGCACCCCAGACAGGCTGATGAGGAACTCAGAGCCCTGGAATTCCTTCCCCAGCTGGTGGCTGCCTGGTGAGTCTCTGACCCACC
>NW_012121709.1:1275787-1278275 GCF_000951035.1 Colobus angolensis palliatus
CCGCCCCCCACCACATACATTTAGTGGAAACTACCGTTTGAGCCTTTTTCTTCTGTGAGCCTGCAAAGACCTCAGACAGGCCTCCGGATCCCCAGGACCCCTGTTGGAACCTCTCGATGATGGAACCTGAGGGGCCTGTTCCTACAGCCCCCATGGGATGCCAGCCAAACTGCCACGCAGCAATCTTGGCCCATCTTCCAGAGCTAAGCAGGAAGTCACATACCCAAACACCCTTCCCCAGCTCCCCAGGGGGAAATACCAAGGATATAGACTGTGCCAGCTGGGCCTCCAGCAAGCCAGCTCTGTCACCTGTGCAATATCTGGAGTGTGACCCCACAATTTGCCTGGGGCGCTGGCCACACTCCCCAAACTTTCCACATGGCCCGGCCATTTCCTGTTGTTCTGAGAAGCTCTGACCTGAAAATAGCAGGGAGTTGGAGGTTGCCTAGGGCAGTCCATGTCAAGGAACCAAAGTGGGAAAGGCAGACCGGAGAGAGCCTAGGGCAGTCCATGTCAAGGAACCAAAGTGGGAAAGGCAGACCAGAGAGAGCCTAGGGCAGTCCATGTCAAGGAGCCAAAGTGGGAAAGGCAGACCAGAGAGAGTATATGGCCTACGGGGGACCATCCAGCTAGGCGGGGCGAGGGCAGGCTCGTGATTCTCCCAGGGTTATTATGAGAGTTAATCTCAAGGGCAGAGTAAGGCACTTAGCATCATTCCTGGCACATAGTAGGTGCTCAAGAAATGGCCAAACCCCAACCCCAAGCTCCTTAAAGGCAAATTCATAACCATCTTCTTGCCATCTCCCTCCATAGTCTAACACCCATGAGATACACACAGCAGGTGCTTCATAAAGACTTAAGTGGGAAGAAATGCTGAGTTCAGGGTTTACCAGAAGAAGATTTAGCATCAGGCTGACCTGAGATTGAACACTGGCACCTGCACTTCCAAGCCAAGTGTTCTTGGGCAAGCAAGTTACTCTCTCAGTGCCTCAGTTTCCTTATCTGTAAAGTGGGGATACTGATAGCATCCACCTCTAGAATGAGCATGAGGCTGGAAAAGAAAGAAGTGCCAGATGTTTAGCACAGCCTGGAATACTGCAAGCACTCAATAAATGTCATGGCCATTGTGGGACGTCCTGTGCCTGATACCGAGCCCCATTTGGTGGCTTAGCTCTGAGGCTAGGTCCTGGAGACATTGCCCAGGTGGAATGCAGGTCCAGCTCCAGATTCCAGGCATGGACGGAGGCCCACACTTCAGTGGCCAGGGCAGTTTCAGATCGCTGAGCTGGGGGAATGTGAGGATTTTCATCCTGGCTGAGAAATCTGATAGAGAGCTTCCAAGGTCAGGGCTCCGGCCTTCCCGATGGGCCCTCTGTCCAGGACAGGCTGAGTCTTCGCTTGATCTGAGATGCTGGGCCCGGGCCCCAGGGAGGGCTCACAGACATGGAGGAGAGAGGGCTCCTCATCCCAGAAGAGGGATCAGGACTGGGCATGGTGGGGTGTCCTGGAGCCTGCTCCCAACGGCACTGGAGAGCCAACTGCGCTCATAACTTTCCAACTCCGTGTTTAGCCACATCACATGGGAACTTGAAATTGACTAGGGTAGGATTTACATTATGGAAACTGGAAAAAGCTACATTTGTTTCTGAGAGCCAGTTTCCCAATACACTACTGGGCACAGGAATCCCTAGTCACATAACTCTCTAGATACCGTTCCTGAATTCAACACCTGCTCCCCCAACACACACTGCCTTTGCTTGATCAGTCATTTCCCTCAAGAAGGCCTTTACAGGACCAGGCATGGTGGCTCACTCCTGTAATCCCAACACTTTGGGAGGCTGAGATGGGAGGATCTCTGAGGCAAGGAGTTTGAGACCAGCCTGAGCAACATAGCAAGACCTCGTTGCTACAGAAAATTTTAAAATTAACGAGGTGTGATGGCTTGCACCTGTAGTCCCAGCTACTCAGGAGGCTGAGGCAGGAGGATGGCTTGAGCCCAGGAGTTCAAGGCTATAGTAAGTTATGATAGTGTCACTGTACTCTAGCCTGGGCAACATAGCAAGACCCTCTCTCTTAAAAAATAAATAAATAGGCTGGGCATGGTGGCTCACACTTGTAATCCTAGCATTTTGGGAGGCTGAGGCAGGAGGATCACTTGAGCTCAGGAGTTTGAGACCAGCCTGGGCAGCATAGTGAGGCCTCGTCTCTATTATATAATTCCTTTTAATTAAATAAGTAAATAAGACTAGGTGTGGTGGCTCATACCTGTAATCCCAGCATTTTGGGAGGCCGAGAGGGGCAGATCACTTGAGCTCAAGAGTTAGAGACTAGCCTGGGCAACATGGCGAAACCCTATCTCTACTAAAAATATAAAAATTAGCCAGGCATGGTGGCATATGCCTGTAATCCCAGCTACTTGGAAGGCTAAGGCACAAGAATTACTTGAACCTAGGAGATGTAGGTTGCAGTGAGCTGATATCGCACCAGT
>NW_012121709.1:1284534-1290302 GCF_000951035.1 Colobus angolensis palliatus
TTTGTTTGTTTGTTTTTGGAGAGACAGGGTCTCTCTATGTTGTCCAGACTGGCCTTAAACCTCCTGGGTTCAAGAGATCCTCCTGCTTCAGCCTCCCAAAATGCTAAGATTACAGGCATGAGCCACTGCACCTGACCCAGCTTTACTCTTAATAGCTTTGTGCTTTATTCTTAAAAACTGGAAACGACCCAAATGTCCTTCAGCCTGAATGGTTAAACAAACTGTGATACACCCATACCATGGCATGCTGCTCAGCAATCCAAAGGAACAAACTATCGATACATGCAACAACCAGGATGGATCTCAAGATAATTATGCGGAGTGAAAAAAGCCAATCTCAGAAGGTTGCGTACTGAATGATTCCCTTTCTCTCCCCTTTCCTCCCTTCCCCTCCCCTCCACTCCCTTCCGCCACCCCTACCCTGCCTTCCCCTTCCTTCCTTTTGAGACAGAGTCTTGCTCTGTCACCCAGGCTGGAGTGCACTGGTGGGATCATGGCTCACTGCAGACACTGTCTCCCAGGATCAAATGATCCTCCCACTTCAACCTCCCGAGTAGCGGAGACTACAGGCATGTGCCACCACGCCTGGATAACTTTTGTATTATTTTTTGTAGAGACAGGGTTTCATCATGTTGCCCAGGCTAGTGTCAAACTCCTGGGCTCAAGCGATGCTCCTGCCTCGGCCTCTCAAAGTGTTGGAATTACAGGCATGGCCACCGTGACTAGCCAATTCCATTTCTCTAACATCCTTGACATGTCAAAATTATAGAGATGAAGAACAGAGGAATGGTTGTCAGGGCTTAGGGAGGGGAGAAGCGGGAGACCGGTATGCCTCTAGTGAACCTTGTGATGAACCGTTCTGTATTTCGACTACAGTGGTTGTCACATAAATATACCTGTGGCAAGGTTGCATAGAACTAAATATACACACACACACATACCCATGAGTGCATGTTAGAATGGTGAAATCTGAGTGAGTTCAGTGGGTTTTACTAATGCCAGCTTTCTGATTGTGATATTGTACTGTAGTTACGCAAGATGTTACCACTGGGGGAAACCGGGTGGAAGGGATATGGGATCTCTCTGTATTGGTCCTTAAACTGCATGTAAATCTACAGTTATCTCAAAAATTAAAATGTAATCTAGGCCGGGTGTGGTGGCTTACGCCTGTAATCTCAGCACTTTGGGAGGCAGAGGCAGGCGGAGAGCTTGAGCACACAAGTTCAAGACCAGCCTGGACAGTATGGTGAAACCCCACCTACAAAAAATACAAAAATTAGCCGGGCATAGTGGCACCCAACTGAGGTCCCAGTTTCTTGGGAGGCTGAGGTGGGAGGATGGCTTGAGACTGGGAGGTAGAGGTTGCAGTGAGCCAAGATCGTGCCACTGCACTCTAGCCTTGCAGTAGAGCCAGACCTTGTCTCAAAAAAAAAAAAAAAAAAAATTAAACCATAATCTATACTACAACACAACTATTAAAATGACCATTTTTTTTTTTTTTTTTGAGACACTGTCTCACTCTTATCACCCAGGCTGGAGTGCAGTGGTGCGATCTTAGCTCACTGCACCCTCTGCCTCCCAGGTTCAAGTGATTCTCCTGCCTCAGCCTCCCAAGTAGCTAGGACTACAGGTGCCCACCACCACACCTGGCTAGTTTTTTGTATTTTTAGTAGAGATGGAGTTTCACTGTGTTAGCCAGGACTGTCTCAATCTCCTGACCTTGTGATCCACCTACCTCGTTCTCCCAAAGTGTAATTTTTGTATTTTTAGTAGAGACGGGGTTTCACCATATTGGCCAGGGTGGTCTTGAACTCCTGACCCCCAGGTAATCCTCCTGCTTCAGCCTCCCAAAGTGCTGGGGTTACAGGCGTGAGCCACCATGCCCAACCCCATGTGCTTCTTTTATCATCAGAAAAGGATTCATGGTCCCTCCAGCTTCTAAAAGAACCACTGTCCCAAGCCATGTGCAGTGGCTCTCACCTGTAATCCCAGCACTTTGGGAGGCCGAGACAGGAGAATTGCTTGAGCCCAGGAGTTCAAGACCAGCCTGGGCAACATAGCAAGACCCTGTCTCTACAAAAAACAATTAAAATTTTGCTGGGTGTGGTGGCACACACCTGTAGCCTCAGCTACTCCAGAGGCTAAGGAAGGAGGATCCCTTGAGCCCAGGAGTTTGAGACCAGCACTGGGCAATGTACTGAGACCCCATCTCCATACATAAATAAATGGAATAGTTGTCCTTTATTTGTATTCCCACAGTCTCTGAGAAGCCCTTGCAGAGGAGTAGGGAGGCAGAGATGCTCCCCCAACCGCAGGCCCCAGGGGCACTGCTGTGTGACCTTGGTCTCTTGCTCCCTTGTTTTGTGGCAATTTACATGCTCCTCTTACCTTCTAAATGTCAGGGACAGGTCTGATTCATGTTGAGCCTCCCACACAGCTTGGCACATTAGAACGACTCACGACACGCACACCGGGTTAAACAGAATTCAGTTCCCCTGGAGGGCTGGAACTTGGCCTCTTTTCATGTGATAACAGTCATATTATTTTTCACTTCCTCCCTCCCTACAGTGCCTAGGAGGGCGGCTTCGTCATTGCCAATTTACCACCTGCCCAGTGTACTTACACCCCCAAGCCAGGAGGCCTGTGTCCCCTCCTGGAAAGTGGCACCTTCCCTTCTATGGCCAAGACCAGGGCAAAGCAGACGCGGGCCTCGGCCTAGGCTGGGGTGACGAGTTGTTCTTTGTCTCAGGAGCACAAAGCCCCGTTTGTGATTGCTGGGCATGATTCTGGGCAGGGAGCCACGCAGGACAGGAGGCATCGGTGGGAGGAGTGGGCAGGAATTCCCAAAGCCCCTCCGGCAGGCTGGCTGCCGAGGAAGCAGGGCCCCACAGGTTCCCTCCTCCCAGGGCCTGGAAACAAGGTGTGTGTCTTTCAGTCGGCACCCCCACTTCCTCCTGCCTCAGCCCCACTCCCCAGAGTTCTCCCCACACCTTGGAATGGAGAAGTAGAAAAGGGGAAGGCACAGAAGCACGAGATGGGCAGGCTGGGGGATATTTCCAGAGCTTTTCAGCCAAGAGCAAGGCCGGATGAGCTGTGTCCTGCTGTCACTCAGCGTCCCCACCCTCCAGGAGGTAGGGGCAGAGGTAGGAAGGAGGCAGAGCTGGCAAGAAACTGGGACTCCCACCCCGAAGCATGGAGGGAGGGCTTGGGAACAGCACCTCACTGAACAGAGAGGAATGCTGAGGCCTGGGTAGGTGGGTGGATTGGCTGGCTGCAGAGAAGAAGCCACAGCCCCAGCCTTCTAAGAGAAGTGGTTTGTGCAAGGACTTTTTCCCCTCCCTTAAGCCATGAGCAGCTCCAGGAGAGGGAAGTTGAATGCTTTTTTTTTTCTTTTTTTTTTTGAGATGGAGTCTCTCTCTGTCATCCAGCTTGGAGTGCAGTGGTACGATCTCGGCTCACTGCAACCTCCTGGGCTCATCCCTTCCTCAAGGAGGCCTGCCTGCCCGCCCCCATGCTTGCTCTCTAGGCCTTTCCTCCTAACCCATCACATATCTGCAGGGTGATTTGATTCCTCTGACTTCTCCACTGGCCTGTAAGCCCAGGAAGTCAGGTTTTGTCTTGTCCCCTGCTATATCCTCAGCATTGAGCACACTGTCTGGCATAGGGTAAGATGCTCAATAAATATTTGCAAAAACCACTTATAAAACCACGTAATGGCCAGGGCCAGTGGCTCACACCTGTATCCCAGCACTTTGGGAGGCTAAGGTGGGTGGATTACCTGAGATTGGGAGTTTGAGACCAGCCTGACCAACATGGAAAAACCCCATCTCTACTAAAAATACAAAAAATTAGCTGGGCGTGGTGGTACATGCCTATAATCCCAGCTACTCGGGAGGCTGAGGCAGGAGAATCACTTGAACCTACGAGGCGGAGCTTGTGGTGAGCCGAGATTGTGCCATTGCACTCCAGCCTGGGCAACAAGACAGAACTCCGTCTCAAAAAAAAAAAAAGAATAGAAATTGCTGGTGTGGTGGCTCATGCCTATAATCTCAACACTTTGGGAGGCTGAGGCAGGAGAATCACTTGAGCCCAGGAGTTTGAGACCAGCCTGAGCAACATAGCAAGACCTCATCTCTACAAGAAATTTTTGTAATAATTACAGCCGTATACAGTGACTCATGCATGTAATCCCAGCACTTTGAGGGGCCAAGGCAGGTGGATCACCTGAGGTCAGGAGTTCGAGAGCAGTCTTGCCAACATGGTGAAACCCTGTTTCTAACGCCTGTAATCCCAACACTTTGGGGGACCAAGGTAGGAGGAGGCAGAAGTAGGAGGCTCTCCTGAGGCCAGGAAATCAGAACCAGCCTGGGCAATGTAGTAAGACCCCATCTCTACAAAAAAAATTTTAAAACTTAGCCGAGTACAGTGGTGCACACCTGTAGTCGCAGGTACTCAGGAGGCTGAGGTGGGAGGATTGCTTGAACCCTTTTAGTCCAGGCAACAGAGTGAGACTCTGGCTCTAAAATAAATAAATAAGTAAAAACTCAGTTAAAAACAACCCAGTTAAGACATAGGCAAGAGGCGTTTCACTGAACTGAACATGTATTTTACTGAGGAGGATATACAGATGGCAAATAAGCACATGAAGAGATGTTCAACTTCATTAGCCTTTAAAGAAATGCAAAGTAAAAACACAATGTGCTATCACTACACACGTGTCAGAACGGCTAAAATAAAAACATAGTGATCACAGCAAAGATGCAGAGACACTGGATCATTCATTTGTTGCTGGTGGAAATGTAAAATGTGCAGCCCCTATGCAAAAGAATATGAGAGTTTTTATTTAGTTTTTTATTTAATTTTTTATTTTTTTTTTGAGATGGAGTCTTGCTCTGTCCCCCAGGCTGGAGTGCAGTGGCGTGATCTCAGCTCACTGCAACTTCTGCCTCCTGGGTTCAAGCAATTCTTCTGCTTCAGTCTCCCAAGTAGAGTAGCTGGGATTGCAAGTGTGCACCACCACACCAGGTTAATTTTTGTATTTTTAGTAGAGATGGGGGACTTTCACCATGTTGGCCAGGCTGGTCTCAAACTCCTCCTGACCTTAGGTGATCTGGCCACCTCAGCCTCCCAAAGTGCTGGGAGAAGTGCTCGGCTCACTCTGTTGCAGCCTGGCTAGCTGCAAGAATGACGTGAGTCACTGTGCCTGGTTGGCAGATTCTTTAAAAATGAAATGTCACTTACCATACAGCCCAGCAATTGCACTCTTGGGCATTTATCCCAAAGAAATGAAGGCATAGGTTCACACAAAAAGTAGTACATGAATCTTCATGGCATCTATCTATCTATTTATCTATCTATCTATCTATCTATCTATCTGTCTGTCTATCTATCTATTCTTTATATATAATTTATATGTATATATATTTTACATATGTATGTATATATTTTGGAGACAGGGTCTCACTCTGTCACCCAGGCTGCAGTGCAGTGCTGTGATCACAGCTCACTGCAGCCTTGACCTCACAGGCTCCTGCCTCAGCCTCCCAAGTAGCTAGGATCACAGGCCTGTGCCACCAAACCCAGGTAATTTTTTTTTTTTTTTTTTGGAGAGACAGGGTCTCTCTATGTTGTCCAGACTGGCCTTAAACTCCTGGGTTCAGACGATCCTCCCACCTCAGCCTACCAAGTAGCTGGGATGACAGGTGTTCACTTTTGCACTCGGCAGCTCTGATTTTAAAGCGCTTTCCCCTCTTTTGGATTTAACCTTA
>NW_012121709.1:1294382-1299020 GCF_000951035.1 Colobus angolensis palliatus
GGAAGCAGGGAGGACAAGATGCTAGTGTTTGTTGCTTTGAATTGAGAAACCCAAGGATACTTTTCATATTACTCTGCGTCCTTTTCCCCAGTACCACCCACCCCCCACAGGGCTGTCTTAGGGATTAATTTAGATACTATAGAGTGCTGAGCATAGCATCCAACTCACAGTAAAGCCCAAACCATTGGTTGGGCGTGGTGGCTCATGCCTGTGATCCCAGCACTTTGGGAGGCCGAGGCAGGTGACTCACTTGAGGTCAGGAATTCAAGACCAGCCTGGCCAACATGGTAAAACCCCATCTCTACTAAAAATAGAAAAATTACTTGAGCATGGTGGCGTGCACCTGTAATCCCAGCTACTCGTGAGGCTGAGGCATGAGAATCGCTTGAACCTGGGAGGCAGAGGTTGCAGTGGGCTGAGACCGAACGTCTGCACTCCAGCCTGGGTAAGAGAGCGAAACTCCATGTCAAATAAATAAATAATAAATAAATAAATGCCCAAACTATCTCAGCTTCTCCCATCCCCCAAGTCCAGACCATCCCTTCTAAGCTGGTCTATGAGGTCTAGGAGGTCCTGATGGTCTCCCTTTCTCTCCCTAATCAGTCTGGGGGCTCCCTGAGAAATAGCCAGAGGCGCCCCATCGCCCATCACCAGGACAGGGAGTGGCACCTCAAAGGGCTGGGAGTGAGTGACTCCACCCAGGGCCTGGCTAGCAGTGGGTGCCCAGGAATTATTCTTTCGAGCCATTGACTGAGTACACACAAGTGTGGCCCTGATAGTGAGGCTATCCTACCCAACCAGGAAGAGGTTTGGGCAAACGTGGGGCACTAAGAGAGGCAATTTCTTGGCCAAGGGACCCCCATCCTCTCCATTGCATACCCAATTTGATGGGGTATTACAGGCCTCTCCAGGAGGGGCAGAGGTGCTCCTTTCCTGGCAGCTCCCTCCCTCTCCCTCCAAGAGTGGATTCCCCAGGCCGCAGCCAGGCAATGGAATGTTGTGTGGTTGGTTGCCAGGCAACCAGAGCCTGCTGGTGGCTGCCTTCTGGGAGAGCTGAGCAGGCTTCCACACCACGCTCCACAGAACCCCCAGGGTCTCCTAGGCTTATGCAAAACTCCAGCTGGTGGAAAGAAAGCTGGGGCAATTGCCAGAAGGATGGTGGTGCCCTGGGAGGAATATTTCCGACTGGCTTTGCAAGAGAAACTGTCTACGTGAGTGGGACATAGAGGGAGGGAGGGAGGGCCAGCAGGAGGGCGGAATGCGTGGGCTGGCCCATCCCCACTTCCTCACCTCCTGCGTCCTGGCTTCTTTGGGCAGATCACAGTGGGGTTACTGTCCCCACTTCACAGAGGAGGAAACTGAAGCTCAGGGAGAAACCAAGACATCACCGTGGTCTCAGGGATCGTTCCTGATCTCCCAACCCTAGCTGAGATCCGGCTGAAATTAAATCATTCCAACCAAGCTGGGAAGGAATTATTCTATGAAATCCTGCTCCCCAATCCACCCCCAAAACTGCATTTTCAGGAGGAACAGAGGAAGCTTGTTCTGTGCCTCCTTTGTGTTCAGCAGCAAGGCCTCAAGTCCCAACCTCAGTATTAGCATCTGTAAAATAGGGAGGGGGGTTCCCTCCTGGACCATGGCTGGGAAAACCTTGATGATTACACATTAGTCATTCCTTCTGCTCTCCCTTTCTCCCGAGGCACTGAACTCCAGAACCCCACTGCCTCCTGGGCCTCTCCCTGCAGAGGTATCAGGCATTTGGGGCTTGGCCATAGCAGGGAGCTGGTCTCCCCACCCGACCTGCTCTCCTGCAGACTGCCCTGGCAGTAACATCCTTCCGGTTCCTGGGGTCACCTCTGACCCATTTCTCATCCCCCTCCCCATTCCATCAGTTCTGCTCTCACCTTCCGCCACTGCTGCCCTGCTTGGAACCACACTATCTCTGGAATATCCTGTGGCACCACCACTGGTCTCCTGCAGCTGCCCACTGTCCTTGCTCCTCACAGCAGCCAGAAGGACCCCTCCTCTGTCCAAAACCCCCCACTCCGCTCCCACTTCACTTAGAGTCAAGGCCAAAGTCTCCACTCACTATGTCCCACCACAGTTGGATTCTCAGCCCCTCCCTGCTCCCAATTCCCATCTTTTTCCTCCTCCCTCCCTCCTCTGCACCCACCCTAGCCACACCAGGGTCCTAGAATCTGTTCCCTGGAGATGTCCACGTGGCTTGCTCCCTCTTCTCCTCCAGGTCTCTGCTCAGATGCCACCTCCTCCCTGTTGAAAGATTCCTTTAGTCTGCTTAATTTTTCATCTCAGTGCCTACCATGTCCTGTCATTCTTTAATATTATTATTATTATTATTATTTATTAGCTTGATCTTCTGTGGCTCCCAGCAGAATGCCAGCTCATGAGGGAACAGGGATTTTTGTCTGTCCTGTTCACAGCTGCACCCCCAGTCCTACAAGGGTGCCTGGCCCAGAGTAGGTGCTCAGGACAATTTGTTCAATGAATAAAGAATTCAACCAGGTTGCAGTGGCTCACGCCTATAATCCCAGCACTTTGGGATACCAAGGTGGGCGGATCACATGAGGTCAGGAGTTCGAGACCAGCCTGGCCAACAGGGTGAAACCTTGTCTCTACTAAAAATACAAAAATTAGCCAGGCATGGTGGAGTGCACCTGTAATCCCAGCTACTTGGGAGGCTGACGCAGGAGAATTGCTTGAACCTGGAAGGCGAGAGGTTGCGGTGAGCCAAGCTCATGCCACTGCACTCCAGCCTGAATGACAGAGCGAGACTCCATCTCAAAAAATATGTAATAATAATAATAATTCAACCAGATATGGTGGCTTATGCCTGTAATCCCAACATGTTGGGAGGCTGAGGCAGGAGGATTGCTTGAGTCCACGAGTTCAAGACCAGCCTGGGCAATAAAGCGAGACCTCATCTTTACCAAAAAAAAAAAAAAAAAAAATTAGCCAGGTGTGGTGGCACATGCCTGCAGTCCCAGCTACTCAGGAGACAAGATGGGAAGATCGCTTAAGCCCAGGAGTGAGCTATGATTATACTACTGCACTCCAGCCTGGGTGACAAAGCAAGACCCAAAAACAGGTCTCAAAAAAAAAAAAAAAAAAAAAATTAAACTGCCAGCAGGTGGCTAATGGGGCACTCCAGACACAGTGGTGAGATGTGGGGCCCTGAAACATGTTTCCTTCACCCCCACCTCCTACTTGAGCCTCTTCAGAAAGCTGCCAGAGCAGGCTGAGGATTACATTCCACCAGTGCTGCGTCTCCTGGAGAAGAGGCAAGAGCTGGTAGATGCAGACCAGGCCCTGCAGGCCCAGAAGGAGGTGAGCCCCGACTACTGTAACGAGGTGGTGAGCAGGTGGATGGGAAGTGATGGAGCCAATTTATTAGTGACAAGGTCTGAGACAAAGTCATTTTACCAGTCCAAGCCTTGATTTCCTCATCTGTCAAATGGGGATCAAATGAGAACAGTTGTTGGTGCAAATATATTTGTGAGCATTGAGTATGTGCTGGGCACTGCATTAAGACCTGGAGGTCGCCGGGCGTGGTGGCGCAAGCCTGTAATCCCAGCACTTTGGGAGGCCGAGAGGGGCGGATCACGAGGTCAGGAGATGGAGACCATCCTGGTTAACCTGGTGAAATCCCGTCTCTACTAAAAAATACAAAAAACTAGCCGGGCGTGATGGTGGGCTCCTGTAGTCCCAGCTACTCGAGAGGCTGAGGCAGGAGAATGGCGTAAACCCGGAAGGCGGAGCTTGCAGTGAGCTGAGATCTGGCCACTGCACTCCAGCCTGGGTGACAGAGCCAGACTCCGTCTCAAAAAAAAAAAAAAAAGACCTGGAGGTCTTACAATGGTCCCTGCCCTTGTGGGGCTCACAGTCTAGAGAGGAAAACAAGTAAGTGTTCAGGTGGTGACTGCTACAGGGAAGAAGCACTGGGCAGGGGTTGTGGGAGCCCAGAAGAAGTCCCTACCTCCCCGTGGGGGTGGTCAAGGAGGGCTTTTTGGAGGAAGTAATGTCTTGGGGATTGCTGAAGGGCAAGTCGGCTTATCCAGCAAAGGCGAAAGGGATAAGGAAGGAAAAACAGGCAGAGAAAAACCATACACAAAGACTGGCTGGAAGGCAAGAACCAAACACAGGTGGTTAAGCGGCCGGAAGACAGAGTATGGGAGGAGAGAGGGTAAGATGCCTGAGGGAAGCACAGGGACACTGGCGTTCGGGGGCTAGAGGAGGGTGTTTCGGCTTCATCCCTGGGTGATGGGAGCCACGGATGGGTTGAGCAGGGAGCAGCCACCGATCAGGGACAACAGGTGGAAGGGGTTAAGTGTGAACCTGAGAGCATGGGAGGACCCGGACCCCTAAACCCACACAGACAACCCACTCTTCACCCCCAGGTGTTCCGCACCAGAATGGCAGCTCTGAAACAGCGCTGGAAACAGCTGGAACAGAAGGAGCGGGAGCTAAAGGGGTCGTTCATCCGCTTTGACAAGTTTTTGCGGGTAGGTGGAGACTCCTGGGGGGAGGCGGGGTCTATGGGTAGCAGCTCACACCCCCATAGGAGCCCAGCAAGTAACAAAAAGAAGTGGTTTTCGTCGTGCAAAAGGAAACGGCGGGAAA
>NW_012121709.1:1300567-1319410 GCF_000951035.1 Colobus angolensis palliatus
CGGGCGCAGCTGCAGGAGCGCCTGGAGGCTGCCAGGGAGCGTACGCTGCACTGGGTACGGCCCGCCCTCCGTCGGGGGCGCTCGGGACCCCAGGCTCCCACAGTCGGGCGGGGAGGAGCGCCAGGGCTGATGAGGACAGATGGGGCAATGCGTACCCCAGAGGGTCCGCTGCACTAAGGAGGGGATCTCAGGCATCACTGAGCCCTTTCGGGCATGAGGCTCCGCCCTATCCGCTGGCACGAAGCTCCTGCAACTCTCTCCCGAGAGCACCTCGGGAGGTGCCTGACTGGCAGAAGTGGATGGGAAGAATGCCGGGCGCTGTGGCTCATGCCTGTAATCCCAACATTTTGGGAGGCCGAGAGGGGCGGATCACCTCAGGTCATGAGTTCGAGACCAGCCTGGCCAATATGGTAAAACCCTGTTTCTACTACTGGCAGGCGCCTGTAGTCCCAGCTACTCGGGAGGCTGAAGGAGGAGAATCGCTAGGTCCCAGGAGGTGGTGGTTGCAGTGAGCTGAGATCAGGCCACTGCGCTCCAGCCTGGGCAACAAAGCTAGACACCATCTCAAAAAGAAAAAAAACAAAAAAATGTGGCTGTGAAGAGAGGGCAGCCCGCCTCGGGCCAGTTGCCATAATTGGGAGCAGGGTGGGTGTTCTCCAGGAATCCAAGTGGATTCAGATTCAGAACACAGCAGCGGAGAAGACTCTGCTCCTGGGACGCTGCAGGATGGCCGTGCTCAACCTGTTCCAGCTAGTGTGCCAGCATCAGGGGCAGCCGCCCACCCTGGACATTGAGGACACGGAGGGACAACTAGAGCAGGTGAGGGCCCCTCTTTATGGCACCTCCAGCCCCCAAACACTCCCTCTTTGGAAAAATTAGGTACCTAAAACCCCACAGTTAGCAACACCTTCTCTGGGTTAAGCATGGCCCTCTAAGGTCAGAGCCCTTGCCCCAGCCGTGGCTCGATCACCACGCGGGCACCAGGTCTAGGATGGATTCCTGAGTGTGTCTTGGCTCTGACAGTGGCCAGAAGAAAGCCATGCCCCTCTCTGCGATGAAGCTAGACTCTATCTCAAAAAGAAAAAAAAAAAAAAAGTGGCTGGTCTCAATGCCCTCCCTCTACCAGGAAGGCCAGGGTTTGTGCTGAGTCCCTCTTTTCTCACAGGATCCAACAGCCCACACATGTGGCAACAACTGTAAAAAATCATGAGGTCCAGACTTGCTCTTCATTAATCTCTGGCCCTCTGGCTCCCTGCTTCCTGCACAGAGAGGCCTCAGCTTCCGCAGGGAGGGTGAGGGTGGGGTGAGGTTGAGTTGTGTAGCGTAGAATGTGACATAGGCTTTTTTTTTTTTTTTTTTGAGACAGAGTCTAGCCCTGTGTCACCCAGGCTGGAGTGCAGTGACATGATCTCGGCTCACTGCAACCTCTGCCTCCTGGCGATTCTCCTGCCTCAGCCTCTCAAATAGTTGGGATTACAGGCACACACCACACCTGGCTGATTTTGTATTTTTAGTAGAGATGGGGTTTCACCATGTTGGCCAGGCTGGTCTCGAGCTCCCAACCTCAAGTTATCCTCCCGCCTTAGCCTCCCAAAGTGCTAGGATTACAGGTGTGAGCCACCGCGCTCAGCATGACATAGGTTTCCAACGGAGGGAGATTTCAGACTTCAAACACTTCTTGTTTCTAGTGGGTATACCCAAAGCGTGGCCCCTTTGAGAAGTGGAGGCAAAGTAAAGGGAGGCATCCCACCTTTTCCCCAACCCATTCCCATTCCTGTTCTGCCCAATGGCCAGGATTCCAACCGAACACCAAGATCTGGATCCTGGGAATCTGCTTCGCCTCTCCTAGTTGGTTGGATGCATCAATGCCGCTGTTCTTCCCAGCCTGGCCTGTTACCTGGTTACCTTGTGGCACATGAGACTAGCAGAAACACAGGCTTGATGTAAACAGGCAAAAGTCAGTCCCTTTTCCTTAAGTCCAACTGGAGTAGTGGAAATTAAGAAGGAACAAAATCTGTAACCGGTTGTAATTAATTAGTTGTAAACAACACTGCACTAGGACCAGATCATCTCTTTTCAAAATCAACTCTCTGCCTGTCAAGGAGAAAGGCTCCATGGAGGGACACTATGCCTTTTCCCACCTCCCAACACTCCCTGGCCTCCGGGCCTGGGACTCACACTGTCCTGCGGCTGCCAGAATTCAGTAACAGCTTCATTTATTCATTGCATTTTCATTATTTTTCCAGTTGCCCCCTAGTTAGGACAAGGGGTAACTATTTTTCTCCATTTTTGGTGGAGATCAAGTTTCCTTCTCAGTTGTTGATACGATGACAAATATGAGGGGAGCCCACAGATGGTTTTAAGTTCACCCTCAAGTCCTAGTTTTTACAATGGATCCATGGCATTTATTAAGTTCATATTCATAAAGAAGTTAATTAAAACACAATCAAGGACAGCCACCCATGGAGATAAGAGTAGATCACAAACCAATGAATATGACTGATCCAGTTACAAGAAAATAAAGCCGATTGATGTAAATGAAAATACTAATTGGATAGTGCAGGTGACAGCAGCAAGGAAGCTGTGAAGGTGTCTGCTCACGCAGCAGTTGGGAAGGTTGGCTTGAGGCTTTTAAAACCCAGAACGGTTTAGGATCTCAGTCACCGCCTCTGGGAACCACCATCATTGCTGTTCTTTTAATGAGGGGGTCTCCAGTCCCCACCCGGCCTTTTGGCCTCCCAGCGTGTTGAGGGATGGGGGCTGACAGTGGCTCTGGGGCTGGGATGTGACTTTGTTGGGCTCCCCCCAGGTGAAGCTGTTCATGCAGGACCTCTCTGCCATGCTGGCTGGCCTGGGTCAGGCTGAGCCTGCGGCCCCTGCCTCCTAGCCCTGACCCAGGTAAGCAGCGGGAGAGGGGATCCCCGAGAGACCCTGAGATAGGAGGGCCCACATTTTCATTGGGGTGTGGACTGAGTGGCTCTTCCTGAATCCGTTTCCTCATTGGGAGGATGGGAGGGCTGTGCCTGTTCAGAGTGCTGTGGGCCTGCCATGAGGGGCACATAGCAAGCACTCAGTAAGTGCAGGCCCTGATGAGGAGGTGATGGGAAGCTCAAGGGGCTATGTGTGGGGCAACTGCCTCTAAAATGAGATCAGACCAGGCCCTCCCTGCCAGGGTGGCTGGGGCATGCAAAAAGCTCTTTGTCAGGTCTCAGCAGGGTCCATGCTAGATGAGAGATCACCAAGGCCCCTCCGCTATGGACTCCGCCAGGTGAGGGGCCCAGCCTGAGAATTCAGCTGCTGGGGCCACCCTTGACCTTCTCAGAACCTCAAACAGGGGGTGGGTGGTGAGAAGACAGAGGGCAGGCCAGGTTCTGACCTCCAGGTGTGGAGGGGCTGAGTTAACCTCTTCATAGCCAGAGGGGAGCAGCTGTGCCCTTGCCCCGGGGCTGCACGTCCTGTTCCCCTCCCACAGCCCACTCCCAGCTGCAACCACGTCCCGGTGGGAGGAAGAGGGACCAACTCCCACCTCCGGCGCCTGGCTTGTGCTCTGAGCCTCAATTTCCTCATCGCTAAATGGACACAGCAGCAAAACCTGCCCTGGGGAGACCCACAACTCCTCTGCCACGTTAACTGGGATTTTAGTACCTGGGTCTCTCCATTCCAACTCCCCAAGTAGACCGCACTCCTGGCCCACCAGCAGTGCTCAACAAAGATTTATTATATTAAAAATTCCATCGCCAAACCCTGAGGCACTCAGGGCTCTGACTGGTGCAGCCATGACCTCTGAACCCAGAACACATGGAAGCAGCAGCAGCTGAGTTGCCAACTCAGGTCTTGACCTGCCTGGCTTTGCTGCCGAACTCCTACACACCCTTCAAGGCCCTGCTCAAACGTCTCTGTCTTAGGCTGACGCAGCTGCTGCCCTTCCGTGGCCATACAGTGCTCCTTTTCACGGATGATGGCTCCTGCAGGGAGTGCCCCCAGTCCCAGCACTGGGCCAGGCACACAGTGGTGCACAGGAACGTCTGCCGATGCCCACCCTAAGGCCAATCAAGGAGCCACGGGGCTGGGTCCCGGTCCTCACATCCTCTTCCGCATCTTGCCCTTCTTGGAGCGGGCGCCCCGGCCGAAGGCACCCTGCTGCAGCTCCTGGACGCGGCGGCGGTTGCGGGCAGAGAGCTGCTTGAGGCCACCACGCTGCAGGAAGCGCAGCTTCTGGGCCCGGCGCCGCTGCTTCAGGATCTGCTGCTTGGTCTTGAGTTCCGGGTGGACGCGGCCTGCAGGGGTGCCTGGGGCGCGGGGCCGGGATGCACCTGCTGGGACAGGGATTCAGGGAGCTCAGCTGTTGGGATCACTCCCAAGATCCCCTCCTCCCAGAAGCTTGCAGACTCCTCCCTTGTTGCTACTCCTGTTCTGTGCTTATTGCTGTGGCCCAGTGTCTGTACACAGTAGGTGGCTAATAAAGTTTTAGGCAGCCTCATGGAGTGGTCAATACCACGGGGCCAGAACTGCTGGGGTTAAAATCCCAGGTGTGACCTCTTGGACCCTGGGCAAGTCAGTAAACGGCTCTGTGCCTCAGTTTCCCCATCTGTGAATTATAAATCACAGCACCTCCTTCATGGGTGAAGAGAAAATGCATTTCCACGGTATAAAGTGCTCAGAACAAGGCCTGGCCCGTAGTGAGAGCCTTTTAGGCATGACTGTTACTATTAAAAATTCTCCAACCAAGGAGTGTATGTTTCCACAGCCCACCTACTGCTACTGCACGCTCTGAGGTCCCCCACAGTAACCAAAACAGACCTCAGCCTCTGTCTCCATGGACACCATGCTCTAGGCTTGTTAGATGAGAAAAGGGTGTAGATGAACCTTCCTTTAGGTGGGAGAGGAATCAGAGAAGGCCAGAGAGGGAGAGGGACTTGTCTGAGGTCACACAGCAAAGCAGCAGAGGTCAGTGGCCCTGCCCTAGCCCGACAGGTGGGCGTCAGGTAGTCCATTCTTCTAGTTCTCCGGGAGGCAAGCACCACCCTTCCTGGCTCCCACTAAGTCCTGTGTCCTCCTCCTCCCCATTCATAACAGCAGCCTCTCCAGCGGTCCTAGAGGGATGACCATTGGGGTGTTCCCAGCTGTCTCCAGTGGAGCCAGGGTGCCTCGCAGGACCTATCACCTCTAATGAGGACAAAAAGGAACAGCTGTTTTCTCCCAAAGCCCATAGGTCGCCCCCGTCTCCCCAGCCCCTGCCCGCCCACTGCACAGCACTGCTCACAGCAGAAGCTGCTGTTTCACCCAGGTAAAAACAGGCTGAGAAGTGAGGTGTGGGTGGTCCCCACCCAGCCACGCTGACAAGGAGACACTCCCACAGATGGGAGAGCTGGAGGGGGAGGAGCCACAGAGAACAGGCCCAGGCAAATGCACGCAGGCTCACAGAGACACCCAGAGAAGGCAGTGACCAGCCCCAGAAGGTGGAGGGACACTGCAGGGGCTAACGCCATCTGAGAGAGACCCAGGACATGGTCCCAAACTCCCCACTCCCCAGGGAAGGCCCCAGGTGGGAGCCTTGGGCAGCTGGGTGACTCAGGTTCAGTCACAGCCCTCATAAGGCACCTGTTTCCCGGCCTGTAAAATGGGTATTCGCAGTCATCTTGCCTCCCAGGTCATGTGTGGCCTTTCAGGACAGAGCCTGCCCGCACCCAGCAAGTGGGAGCCCCTCCCTGACAGCAGCCCTTAAGCACAGGCTCTGGCAGACAGAGTCGGCTTCAAATCCACCTTAGCCTTTTACTGGCTGAGGGACCCAGGCCAGATCAAAGAGGTCGAAGTTCTCAAATGACCAAATATTCTATTTGCCAACCCACATTTCGAGGAAGTATCTTCCTCAACATCCCCCGTGATCGCCTCCTCCCGGAACCAAAGCTGCTTCTGACTGCGTCTTTGGTGACATGAACTTCCCCACAGCATTGCTAAAAAGAACGTCACTCCTGAGGATGCCACAGGGGTTCAATTCATGCCCACTCTGTCAGGTCGAACCACATGCAGATGCCATTTTTGCAGGTGAAAATGGACCACATAACAGCATTCCCACAAGGTTCCACCTCCTGAGTTCTCTAGGATTTTAGACAACAGGCTTAATAGGTGAACAGGGCATCTACCAGAAGTCATCCCCGTGGCTTCATCTGTGAAGTGGACAGAGGTCGGGGACAAGGCACCTGAGGGGCACGGTGCTTCCCAGCGCCTGTCAGGTGATGCTCGTGACCATCAGAGACCGGGATAGTAGGAAGGGGGAACCTGTGGGTGTGGGGGTTGGGTGGGGGGGATCATGGAGGGACCTAGGGTTTTGGCAGCATACCCCAACACACCGAGCTCTGGGGCTCTGCAGTAGCCCCTGCACCCGTGCCTCAGTGTTACCCTAATCTGACCATAACTGCTCTACCTACCTGTGCACCCATACTCCCCACCCACCCTGGCTCTCACCTTGGCCACGGCCTCGCTTCCCACCTCTTCGCTCTGGGCCTCGCCGGTCAGATGCTCCTTCTTCGTCCGAGTCACGATCATCAATTTTCTGTTTCTGTTTCCACTTCTGATAGCTGGGAAACCTTGTTAAGGAAGCTGCGTGAAGCCTCTGGGATGGAAGAAGGCTCCTCCCCACAACGCCCCAGCAGACAGTTCTATTATCCCAGTCGCGGCTGAAGCTGCTCGGCCCCGCCCCCAGAACACAGGTCCCACTTATTGGAGATGCTGCTGCTGAAGCTGCTGGGCCCCGCCTCCAGCACAGGTCCCACTTACTGGAGATGCTGCTGCTGAAGCTGCTGGGCCCCGCCCCCAGCACAGGTCCCACTTACTGGAGATGCTGCTGCTGAAGCTGCTGGGCCCCGCCCCCAGCACAGGTCCCACTTACTGGAGATGTGGCTGCTGAAGCCGCTCAGCCCCGGCCCCTCATCCTCGGCCCCGCCCCCAGGTCCCACTTAATTGGAGCTGCTGCTGCTGAAGCTGCTCGGCCCCGCCCCTCCCCGGCCACGCCCCTCGGGATACAGGTCTCGCTTGTAGGAGCTGTTGATGTAGCGGCCACTCTCTGTCTTAATCTTCTTCTTGTCTTCCTGTCCTGACTTTCCCACAAACCGCTTCTTCTTACGGTCCCTGCAGGAGAGGGAGTTGGGACAGCTGCCGTGGAGGGAAACGCTTGGAGTGCTGGTTCCCGCTCAGGGCCTGTCTCCTCACCCGACCCTCTTGTCATGTTGTTGGAGCATTAAAGGAAAGCAGTGCAGCCATGTCTGGTATGCAGCTGGCGCTCAATAAAGGTCAGAGGACTGCCGCCAGCACTGGGGCCTGGCTCAGGGACAAGGGCCTCCTGGAGGGTTTCCAATCCCCTCCCCCTTCCCAGCTGTGACCCTTGGTTGAGTCACACACATTCTCTAGACGCTAGAGTCCTCCTGAACAAATGGGTCCTGAGCCCTGTCTAGAAAGACTTGCCAGCAAAAAGGATAGACGGGGTCAAGATCTCTGTGGTGTGTGATCAAATCAAGGGGACAGGACAGCCAGGGGCCATCACACCTGCTGTGAGTGGTCACACGGGGGACAGCCAGGTCATAATCCGGGCTGTACAGGATCAGATGGGAGTGAGGATGTCAGGGAGTTCAACCTGCCTGCTGGCATGAGGGGCAGCTCACTCGCTCACTCACCGGGGGCATGGATGGGTGGCTCACTCGCTCACTCCCCTCGGGCATGGATGGGTGGCTCACTCGCTCACTCACCCAGGGCATGGATGGGCGGCTCACTCGCTCACTCCCCTCGGGCATGGATGGGTGGGTCACTCGCTCACTCACCACTTGAGCTGCTGCCGGCCCCTCGTCAGGTTCTGGGCTTCGTCCCCCATCAGGTCCAGGACAGCGCCAACTGCCTGCTGCTCGAAGGCTCCCCCTTCCCCACTGATGCTCAGGCTGCAGAGGGAAAGTGGGAGACATAACTGGATTGATGGGATCCAGCAGACCCGCCTGCCCCACCTAGGACCCAGCCAGCCACTCACCCCCGCTCGCTGTCGAAGTCCTTGGGCCGGTAGGGGATGTAGAATTCCTGGTCCCGCTGCCAGGCCTCCTCCCTCCGCCTCTTGGCTCCCCCGTTGGGTCCTGACCGCTGCCGCTTCCAGCCCATGACCTCTGAGAAAATGTCCTGGCAGAGCACGGACCGAGGCCCAGCGTCATGCCTGTAGCCGTCTGGGGAGTCCCCACAGCCTCCCTACCCACCACCCCGGCCACAGGGGCCAGTGGCTTCCCGGGGACTTTCAAAGCTTCACTTTGCCATTTCTTAGCTGGGTGACAGTGTCTCCTGTGGGACTCTCAGTTTCCTCATCTGCACACACAGCGCAACCCCTGCCTCAGGGACCAGCAGAGGCAGGACAGCTAGGTGAGGCGGAGAGTGCCAGCCGGGGGAGACCCAACTCCCCATTCCAGCTCCGCGCCCCAGGCTGTGTAACAGCTGGCCCTGCCCCTCTCTGCGCCTGGCCTGCTCTGAACAACGTGGACTAGGTCAGGGGTCTCCAACTGGTCTTCTAGGCTACTGAACCCTCTGTCTAAACAAAACATGAGAGAGGGACATCCTGCGGGACACGCAGGCCCAAGACCCACCCACCAGGTGAATGGGACACTTCATGGTCCTCCCTCTGAGTGAGACCCGCACGTCTCACTGCAGAAGCCCTGATGTGTTTGGGGGCTGGTGATGCCCTGGACCCCACTGAGGGTGTCATGTTGTACACAGCTTCTCAGGCTAAAGATCTGGCCCCAGTTTTAAACGAACGACAGTGGACAAGAACCATACCCCGACTCTGCAGATGGGAAGCTGACAGCATCCACCTCCATCCACTGCTCAAAGGCCCTAGAACAGCCTCACGGGCTGCTGCGACTTAGCCACCCCTTCCCTGTACCCCAGGTCCAGGGTCCCCAGGGTGGAACCTGTACCTCCACACTCTCTCCCGCCTCCTCCTCCTCCTCCTCTTTCTTAGGCTTCTTCTCCTGCAGTGCTGGGCGGCTCGGGGCTGGGCCCACTGGGCCCTCCTGCTGCTCCTGCCTCTCCTGCTGTCCCTGCTGGAAGCGGGCGATGGCCTTGTGGTCCTTCTGCCGCTTGGCGCGCATCACCTGACTGCACAGGTCTCGGCTGGAGGCGTTGATCTCAAATATAGTCTGTGGAGGGGACACCCAGTCCTTTGCCCATCAGCCTCCTACCACTAACCCCACCCTTACCACTTGGTGGGCTCCCTATGGGCATTCTTCCCCAAGTCTTCCCCAGTGTCCAAGGTGGGCACTCTCATTATCTGCACTTCACAATTAGATAGACCCAGGCCAGGCGCAGTGGCTCATGCCTGTAATCCCAGCACTTTGGGAGGCTGAGGCAGGCGGATCACTTGAGGTCAGGAGTCCGACACCAGCCTGGCCAACACGGCGAAACCCCATCTCTGCTAAAGATACAAATATTAGCCAGGTGTGGTGGTGGGCACCTGTAGTCCCAGCTACTGATGAGGCTGAGGCAGGAGAATCATTTGAACCCAGGAGGCAGAGGTTGCAGTGAGCCGAGATTGCACCACTGCACCTCAGCCTGGGTAACAGAGCGAGACTCTATCTCAAAAATAAAACAAAAACACAAAGAGAGACCCAGGCCAGGTACCATGGCTCACGCCTGTAATCTCAGCACTTTGGAAGGCTGAGGTAGGAGGATCACCTGAGCCTAGGAGTTTGAGACCAGTCTAGGCAACATGGCATGACCTCATTTCTACAAAAAACAAAAAAAATTAGCCATGTGTGGTGGCATGCACCTGTAGTCCCAGCTACTCAGGAGGCTGAGATAGGAGGATCACTTGAGCCCAGGAGGTCAAGGATGCAGCGAGCCATGATTGCACCACTGCACTCCAGCCTGGGTGACAAAGTAAGACCCTGTTTGAAAAACAAACAAAAACAAAAACCCAGAGAGGGTGAGTAACCAGCCCATGGTCACACGCTAGGAAAAACCATAGCTTGTCAAGCCAAGTCCACTTGACTTCAAAACTGGTGCTCTTAACCATGACAGCTCCTCTCCTGATCCCAGCTGGCTGGCAAGCTTACTCACTCCTGAGTAGGGTTTTCCTTTTGTGCATCCCCTTCCATATGCACAAGACGGGGTGCCTAATGGGAGTCAACAGTTGGGAAGGAGGGAAGGAAGCTCAGGAAAACCAGCTCTTCAGGCCTCTAACAGACCGGGAGCATGTCACTTCCCCTCGTGAACCATCTGTTAAGTGCTAGGGAATGGCTGCCCCATGCGACCTGCTGTGGGCCAGCAGGGATGGTTCCAGAACAAGGGGCATCTCAAGAGAGGCTGTCAGAGCCAAGGCTGCAGGTTAAGAAGATATAAGCTCAGATGAAAATCCCTGCTGGGGTCCTGCTAGGGGTCAGGACTGCAATCTGAGTCATGGCACCACCGTTGTCACTGTGTGACCCCAGGCCACGGGCCATCTGTCTCTGGCCCCCACTGAGCCAGGACTCAGAGCGTGGTCTCCGCCTGGCCCCACTTACCGCCCGGGAGCGGTAGTTCTTGATGCTGTCCACCAGCCTCAGCCGCTGCAGCTCCTCCTCCTCAAAACGCAAGCCTGGTGGGAAAGCAGTGAGGTGTCAGGCTGTGGGTGGGGTCAGCAAGACCCACCTGCCACCCCTGCCCTGTAGAAGGACTCACTGAAGAGGGGGTGCAGGCCCAGCCCCACAAGGTCCAGCTCCTTGGCCCTCTTGATGGACTCGGGTGAGGGTGCTGGGCGCGAGCGCACATACTGCTGCTGGGCGTTGTCGGCTACGCGGGCCAGGCCCCGTAGGTCCAGCGATGCCTCCAGGGTGCTCTGCAGGCCACTGTCCTCCTCGTCCACCACACTCTGTGGCACCCGACCCAGCATGCCATCCAGACCGGCCGCACCTGCACCCCACACAGCACCTTGTCAGGGGTCTTTCAGCCTGTCCACTGCCCGACCACCATTCCTGGGTCTCACCCTGGCTCCAGAATCACAGGTAAATGGCTAAAAAAATAATCACTGCAAAGAACATCAGCACTTACGGAGGAGCTAGAGAGCCAGATACTTGAATACACCGACAGGGGTCAACAAACTGCGGCCGGCCGGCCAACTGCCTGCTGCTTCTGTAAATAGCTCTATGGGAGCACAGCTGCACTACTCGCTTATGCATGGTGTCTGGCTGTTTTTGCACTACAAGGCCAGGGTTGAAGAGCCACCCTGGATCACATGGCCCACAGAGTCTAGAATATGTACTATCTGGCTCTAAAAACAAAACTTTGTTGGCCGGGCACGGTGGCTCATGCTTATAATCTCAGAGTTCTGGGAGGCTGTGGCAGGAGGATCACTTGAGGCCAGGAATTAGAGACCAGCCTGAGCAATGTAGTGACCCTCCATGTCTACAAAAAAATTTAAAATTAGCCGGGCATGGTGGTGTGCACCTGTAGTCCCTCAACTGCTCAGGGGGTAAGGCAGGAGGATCACTTGAGCCTGGGAGCCCAAGGCTGCAGTGAGCCATGATAGTGGCACTGTACTCCAGCCTGGGCGACAGAACAAGACTTTGTCTCTCTTAAAAACAAAAAGCTAAAACAAAAAACAACCAACAGCAACTTTGCTGACTCCAGCATTAGAAAGTCAATTTCCACAGCAACCCCGTTCTACAGATAAGAAAACTGAGGCTTAGTGAGGTTCAGTTACTACCAGGACTGTCAAATGAGTCAGTTGCAGAGACAGGATTCAATCTAGGAAGAGTCCATACGAGCAACAGCAATACTTATGGTAACAAGTAACAGTAACAGTAAGAGCAGAGGATGCCGGGGACAGAGGCTTCCTATGTGCAAGCACTGTGCTGAGTCCATCATCATCTCCTTTACCTCACACCAAAAATATGAGGAAAGTACCTGCTTTCTTTTGTCATCACGTTCTGACTTTCTACTACAGAACATCTACAACCGTAAGCCAGGCACAGCGGCTCACACCTGTAATCCCAGCACTTTGGAAGCCTCCAGCACAGATGGAGAATCACTTGAGTGCAGGAGTTCAAGACCCAGCTGGGCAACATAGTGAGACCCCCATCTCCACAAAAACTAAAAAATCATCCAGGCATGCTGGACCTGCCTGTATTCCCAGCTCCTCAAGAGGGTGAGGTAGGAGGACTGCTTGAGCCTAGGAGGTCAAGGGTGCAGTGAGCTGTGATCATGCCACTATACTCCAGCCTGGGTGACAAGAGTGAGCCCCTCTCAAAAAAAAAAAAAAGGCAAAACGATGAAAGAAAAACACAAAAAGCTGAGGGAAGAGTGTGATGGACCTCATGGGCCCATCACCCACCGTCAATTACCAACATTTGGCCAATCTTGCAAAAAAGGCTCTGACGAGTCCATTTTAGAGATGAGGAAACTGAGGCTCCTGGTGGTTTAGAGATTTGCCCAGGGGCACATGGTGAGGGTCAGGGTTGGAAACCAAACCCTGCACTGGGTCAGGAGCCTGCCCTCTTCCCACCTCTCCAGATTAAGCAGGTGCTGGGCCCTGCTGACCCCTGGCTAGCTCTGGAGCAAAAGCAGGATGTCTCTCCCCAAAAGCTAACTGTACCGGGGCTGGTTTCTGCCTGGACATTGTGGGAGGCTCCTCCCCTCCCTCTGCCCCTCCCCACCCATGCACAGCTCTCAACCCAGAAGGTCGCAGGTCTGTAAAGCCTGCACAGGGCTGCGTGCTGCCTCTAGCCCTGAGCAGGCCCCGGGTGCAGGGTCCATTTCCTTCTGCTCCTGCCTGTCACCGGGCCCCTGGGGCTGCCGGGTGGGGCTGTGCTCGCACCTCCCTCACTTGGCCCTTGCACTCTCGGCTTCGCCCCCAGGAAAATGCTTTGAAATGCCCCCTCCAATTCACCCCTGCGTGGCGCCCAACTGAGGCCTCCACCTCCAGTGACTGTACAGGCTGCCCCCCGCCCCGGCCAGGCCCCACAGCCCTTTCCTGTGCCCTTGCATCTGACCCCAGACTCTCCACTGCGGTGTCTGCTTTCCAGCTGCCTCCAGGCATGGGCTGGGACACTGCAGGGCCACACGGTCACCTGAGGGGGCCGCAGCCTGGACAGAGATCACCACTGGCAGCCAAGAGTGAACAGCCGAGAAGGGGGCCCGGAGCTCTGAATCTTAGCTCCCCACCTTCCTGCGGTGTGCACGCGGGGAGGCCTGTCAGAACCGTTCTCTCATCTGTGAAGCAGAGGTGATTGACAGCCCTCCCTCCAGCACAGATGGACAAATGAGACAAGACGTGTACAGGGCCCGGGAACCAGCAGGACTGCAGGTGGAAGCCCACAGCTGGAGGCCCATAGATGGAGGCCACGGTGATTCCCGTTGTCTGTCCCATGCATTCCCACTCTAGGGTGTATATAGAAATGTCCTGTGGGTGGCCGGGCACAGTGGCTCACACCTGTAATCCCAGCACTTTGGGAGGCTGAGGCGGGCAGATCACCTGAGGTTAGGAGTTCGAGACCAGCCTGGCCAACATGGTGAAACCCTGTCTCTACTAAAAATACAAAATTAGCTGGGCGTGGTGATGTGTGCCTATAGTCCCAGCTACTCGGGAGGCTGAGGCAGGAGAATTGCTTGAACCCAGGACACGGATGTTGTGGTGAGCCGCGATCGCGCCATTGCACTCCAGCCTGGGCAACAAGAGCGAAACTCTGTCTCAATAAATAAATAAGTAAATAAAGTCCTTTGAGCTTGGTCTAAAGGCGCCTCAGCCTCCCTCCCTTCCCCCTGCGCTCCCCTGAAAACTCAGTCAAGTATAGGGTCACACACTAGATGCCTGCAGGGGCTGGGCAGGCTATACCAACAGGAAGGGGAGGCAGGCAGGGGCTGCAGGGGACCAGGGAGCCTGTCTAATGGGGGCGCCACAGCTCAGCACCCAGATCCAACCATTTCCTAGTAGATACCAGAAATCTGGATTGTTGTGGGAAATCCTGAGTTTAAAATAGAGGGATTAGCCAGGCACAGTGGCTTGCTTGAGTCTAGGAGTTGGACACTGCAGCGAGCCGTGACTGCACCACTGCACTCCAGCCTGGGCAAGAGTAAGACCCCGTCTCATTAAAAAATAAAAGGAATCGGTTGGGCGCAGTGACTCACACCTGTAATCCCAGCACTTTGGGAGGTGGGTGAATCACCTGAGGTCAGGAGTTCGAGACCAGCCCGGCCAACATGGTAAAACCCTGTCTCTACTAAAAATACAATAAAAAATTAGCCAGGCATCCGTAGTCCCAGCTACTTGGGAGGCTGAGAGAATGGCTTGAACCTGGGAGGCAGAGGTTGCAGTAAGCCAAGATCACACCCTGCACCCCAGCCTAGGCAATAGAGCAAGACTCCGTTTCAAAAAATACGGAATAAAAATAAAATAAAATAAAATAAGGAATCATCTTCTCCTGGGGTCAAACCCAGCCCCACCTCCTCCCACAGCCAAAACAGGGCCCATGAACTCTATGGGGACCCCTAACCCCACCCAGCCTCTACTCACCTGAGGGGTCCTCAAGGGGTCGGGCAAGGGCAAGGGAGCGGCCCAGGAACAGGTGCAGGTCCAGCAGGTAGGGGATTTCATCAGGGGCCACCAAGGAGTAGGCTGTGCCACTTCGGCCAGCCCGAGCCACACGGCCTGCAGCAAGGAGACGTTCAAGCTTAATTAAACAAACTAGAAGAACCTGGACCCAGCATGAGTCCCACAGACCAGATCCTGAGCGGGTGAGCAAGGCCAGGCCTCGAACTTGCATAGCTGCTCTCCCCACCTACGCACAGGGAAGTTCAATCATGGTCCCTGGGTTGATCTGTGAAAGTGTGGCCGAGCTGACACAGTGCTCTGGGAGACTAGCAGAAATACAGCAAGGGCCTGCTCATGAGCATGATCAACTCTTCAGTGCCCCCACTTTTGAGAATTCCCCCCAAAGATGCAAAGATTCACACACAAGGAGGTTTAGTGTGGCCCTGACTAGGAGAGCCCCAAGTTGGGAACTAAAGGCTCAAGGATAGAGGACTGGTTAAGTGAATTAGCTGATGGCCACACAGTGGGGAATTAAACAGCTCAGAAAAAGAGTGGGCAAACTGCAGCCTACAGGGCCAGGCTAGTGGCACATGCCTGCAATCACAGCACTTTGAGGGGCTAAGGCAGGAGAATCACTTGAGGCCAGGAGTTCATGAACAACCTGGCCAAAATAGCAAGACCCTGTGTCTACAAACAATGAAAATTAGCCAAATGTGGTGGTGTGTGCCTGTAGCCCTAAGTACTTGGGAGGCTAAGCTGGGATGATTGCTTGGATCTGGGAGTTCAAGCTTACTGTGAGCTATGACCATGCCACTGCACTAGAGCCCAAGCAACAGAGTGAGATCCTGGCCCCCTCCTCGTCTGTGTAAATAAAGATTTATTGGAACACGCCACACTCATTTGTCTAAGTAAATGAATAGGCAGCATTCACACTACACCAGCAGAGATGAACGGTTATGACAGAGACAGTATGGTCCACAAAGCCTAACGTTTCATGTCTAGCCCCTTACAGAAAAGATGTGCCAACCCATCACAGAATGACATTTCATAGTAAACGAAAAACATTCGCTATGTGTGGTGATGTAAAAAGAAAAACACAAAAAGCAAGTTATAAAAAAGAGCACCCAGTATGATTGCAATTTTGCATGAAATACATAAATCCCTACATAGTATTCCATTTTGGCTTGTCTCTGTATCTTGGGAAAACAAGGTGTTACGACATTTGGAGATTTCATTTGAGGTTGTCCGACTGGCACTGTTGGTCTTGTGAGGCACAAGAAATTCCCTTTGCGGGGGTCCTGGGGACCTCTCTAGGGACATGCAGAACCAGCCCTCCACACAGTAACGAAAACTAGGGGACAGCAGACAGCAACAAGACGGAAGTGTAGCCACCATATGACATTTATGAATTAAAAGAAGGCAAAGAAAGTAGAGTAACAGTTACCAGGGGCTATGGGAGGGGAATAAGGAGATTTTGTCTGATGGGTAGAGCTTCAGTTTTGCAAGATGAAAAAGTTCTGGGGCTGAGCATGGTGGCTCACGCCTGTAATCCCAGCACTTTGGAAGGCTGAGGCAGGCGGATCACTTGAGGTTAGAAGTTCAAGACCACCCTGGCCAACATGGTGAAATCCCCGTCTCTACTAAAAACACAAAAACTTAGCCGGGCGTGGTGGCAAGCACCTGAAATCCCAACTACTTGGGAGGCTGATGCAAGAGAATAGCTGGAACCTGGGAGGTGAAGGTTGCAGTGAGCCGAGATCATGCCACTGCACTCCAGCCTGGGGGACAGACTCCATCTCAAAAAAAAAAAAAAAAAGGTTTTGGGGACAGATGGTGGTGATGGTTGCACAATGTGAACACACTCAATGCCACTCCACTGCACACTGGGAAATGGCAAAATGCTGAATTGTATGCTATGTCCACTTCACCACAACTTAAAATAGAAACATCAGAAGAATGGACGCACACCAAAATGACGGCCACGTCATCAGAGAGCAATGGGGGACGGCGGTCTCTGAAATGAGACCACAGCTGCTCCGTGACTTACAAACGGCTGTGTCTCAATAAACCCAACAGCCGTCAAAAACACACTCAACTGCATCTAACCCACTAAACATCACAGCTCAGCCAGCCTGCCTTGAACATGCTCCAAACACTTCCATTAGCCTACCCTTAGGCAAAATCATCCCACACATAGCCGATTTTAAAATAAAGTGTTGAATATCTCATGTAACTTATTGAATCTGTACTGAAAGAAAAAAATAGAATGGTTGTATGGGTGCTATTGTAAAGTCAAAAAAACCATAAGCTGAATAACTGGGTCTTTTTTTTTGTTTTTTTGAGACAAGATCTTGCTCCGTCACCCAGGCTGCAGTGCAGTGGCACAATAGGGAGTTTGAGACCAGCTTGAACAATACAGCAAGGCTCTGTCTCTAAAACAAGCCCACAGCCACCCCATATGCAGTGTCAGGAGTTAAGCCTTGTACCCTCGGCTTCTGCCAGGATCCGGCACCCCTGCCTGCCCCAGGGCCAGCCACGGGCCGCTTACCCACACGGTGCAGGAAGAGCTTGCCCTTGGCAGGGAAGCTGTAGTTGATGACATTGTCCAGCAGCGGGATGTCCAGGCCCCGGGCGGCCAGGTCAGTCACAATGAGGGCGGAGCACTTGCCAAGCGTGAATTTGGCAAGGTTGATCTTGCGGGCTGTCGGGTCTAGGGCACTATAGATGTGGGCGCAACTCACCCGCTGGGTCGTCAGCAGCTGCTCAGAGCAAAGATGGTAACAAAGTGAGAAGGAGACTTGGAGGAGAAAGGAAAGGAAGCCAGGCTATGGCGGGGGACGGGCACTAAGGTGCAGAGAGAAGACCACGGGTTCTGGAGTCTGGCACCCTTGGTCTGAATCCCAGCTTGCTGGGTGACGCCAGTTTGGGGAGGAATGGAGCTTACAACACCTCCCACCTCTCTGCAGGGCTGCCTGAGGATCAGAGATGATGTGTGCAGAGGGCCCTCTCAGGGAAGCTGCAAATGCCACCTCAGTACACAGGCCTTATCCTGATTCTGCTACAAACAAGCTGTGTGACCTTGGGCAAGTTACCAAACCTTTCTGTGCCTCATTTTCCTCATCTGTACGAATAACTGCCCCTTCTTTGTAGCCTTATTATGAGGATCACATGAGTCAGTATACACAGTGCTGAGAACAGAGTCTCAACACAGGACACTCATGACGGCGCTAGCTGTTCTTTACAGATTACTATTTAAACTGGGCATGGTGGCTCACGCCTGTAATCCCAGCATTTCAGGAGACCAAGGCTGGAAAATCACTTGAGCCCAGAAGCTCAAGACTAGCCTGGGTAACAGCGCAAGACACCATCTCTACAGAAAAATAAAAATAAATAAATAATGAGCTGGCATGGTCAGGCATGGCTCGTGCCTAGAGTCCCAGGTACTTGGGAGGCTGAGGTGGGTGGATCACTTGAGCCCAGAAGGCAGAGGCTGCAGTAAGCCATGATCATGCCACTATACTCCAGCCTGGCCAAAGGAGCAAAACTCTTGTCTCTAAAAAAAACTATCTAAAAATTACTATTTTGGTCTTATTCACTGGTGACCCCAGCAGCTGCACAGAGGGAGCGTTGTTAACTGTGTGTGGAGTAAGTGAAACCCAGTGAACCATGTCCTCAGAGAACAGATCCAGGTGTAGCTGACGGGGAGGCAGGCACTGACGGAAAGGGGCCCCCCTGCCTTCTGGGGCACAGTGACTCCCCAGGCTTTGACCCAGGCAAGGGTCACACAGGGATAACACATATGAGAAAACTCTTTGAGCCACTCACACATGCTAACAGCACTTCACACAGCTTACTACATGCAGGTCATGCCTCAATCTTAAGAAGTCAAACAAACCAAACACTAAAAATCTACAGGAAAATGACAGGATGGCAGGGACAGGTTTCAAAATAACCCAGATGGTAAGGGGAAATAACGGATGAAGGTCAAGACCAGCTATGAGCTGATAACAGTTGTACCTAGATAACGAGTACCCAGGAGTTCATCATATTATTTTCTGATCTCAGTATGTCTTTGAAATTTTCTCACAATAAAAAGTTTAGGCCAGGCGTTGTGGCTTACACCTGTAATCCCAGCACTTTGAGAGGCTGAGATGGGCAGATCACTTGAGGTCAGGAGTTCAAGACCCGCCTCGCCAACACAGCAAAACCCCATCTCTAAGAAAAATACAAAAATTGGGCCGGGCGCGGTGGCTCAAGCCTGTAATCCCAGCACTTTGGGAGGCCGAGACGGGCGGATCACGAGGTCAGGAGAT
>NW_012121709.1:1320690-1327782 GCF_000951035.1 Colobus angolensis palliatus
CCACCTCCACCCCCAGCTCCCACCTCCACCCCCAGCTCACCCACCAGCCCGGGCAAATTCCACCAGCAGTTTGGGCAGCGTGGCGGAGAACAGCACCGTCTGGTGGCCCCCGGGGAGGCGGGCGATGATCTCCTGCAGCTGCTCTGCAAAGCCCATTTCAAAAAGCCTGGAAGGGTAGAGGGCAAGACCGGGTCAGAGGGGGCCTCCACTCCCTGGAGTTCCAGCCTCAGCCATCCTTGTCCCCACAACTTCTGCGGTGTCTCAGGGCTCCTCTCTCTAACTCAGCCCATCTCACACTTAATCGCGTGACTTCATCCCAATCAACAATAACCTTGAAATCTGGAATCTGTCTCGGTTATGTGCTTACAAACTCATTCTGAAATAATCGACAGCAGCCCAGGCTGGCTGCAGGGGGTCACGCCTGTAATCCCAGGACTTTGAGAGGTCAAGGTAGCAAGAGTTTGAGAACACCCTAGGCAAGACCCCATCTCTACAAAAAATAAAAAATTAGCTGGGGCCGGGCACAGTGGCTCACGCCTGTAATCCCAGCACTCTGGGAGGCTGAAGCAGGTGGATCACCTGAGGTCAGGAGATCGAGACCATCCTGGCTAACATGGTGAAACCCCGTCTGTAATAAAAATACAAAAAAAATTAGCCAGGCGTGGTGACAGGCGCCTGTAGTCCCAGCTACTCGGGAGGCTGAGGCAGGAGAATGGCATGAACCCGAGAGGCAGAGCTTGCAGTGGGCCGACATCACACCACTGAACTTCAGCCTGGGTGACAGAGCAAGACACCATCTCAAAAAAAAAACCAAAAAAAAACAATTAGCTGAGCATGGTGGCGCATGCCTATACTCCCAGCTACTCAGGTTAGGCTAAGGTGGGTGGATCCCTTGAGCCTGGGAGGTCGAGGCTGCAGTGAGCCATCATCACACCAGACTAGCCGACAGAGCAAGACCCTGTCACCATCAATCAATCAATGATAGCAGTCCCTCCCCCCTTCCCCCACCTCCCCCTCCCCAACTCTACCAGGGAGGGTTCTAAGTACTTTACAAGTATCAAGTCTTCAGGTCCTCACAGCACCCCTGGGAGGTACATGCTACTTTATCCCCATTTTGCAGTTGAAGCAGCCAAGGCCCAGAGATGCCCAGTGATTTGCCCAAATTCAGAGCTGAAGTTGCAGAGCTAGGACTGGATCCCACTCCTGTCTGGCTCCTGAGTCCATGCTCTCAACTTTGTGCTTTTAAAAAAATATCACTGAAATCCCATGTTAGGGGCCGGGCACTGTGATTCATGCCTGTAATCCCAGTACTTTGGGAGGCCGAGGCGGGTGCATCACCTTAGGTCAGGAGTTCAAGACCAGCCTGGCCAACATAGTGAAACCCCATCTCTACTATAAACACAAAATTAGCCAGGCGTGGTGGCATATGCTTGTAACCCCAGCTACACAAGAGGCTGAGGCAGGAGAATCACTTGAACCTGGGAGGCAGAGGTTGCAATGAGCCAAGATTGTGCCATTGCACTCCAGCCTGTGTGACAGAGCGAAACTCCATCTCAAAAATAAATAGATAAATAAATAAATCCCATGTTAGATGTCCTATTATTCATTTCAATACTCCTGAAATGCAAAATTATAAATATTGGTCAGAGAGCCCCACAGATGAGCTCCAGCACCACTTATGAGGAGGTCTGCAGCCCACATCTGGGGAGACACTGCTTCAATCTTGGCCACACGGGTCTCTCCCGGCAGAGCCTTCCTCTGGTTGACCTCTCTGCCTCTGCTTTCCCAGTTCAGACACAAGTGCTCAGGGCTGACCTGCAGCCTTACCGGTCGGCTTCATCGAACACCACGTATTCCACACTCTGCAGCTTCAGGTTCATTTCCACAGCCACATGCACCAACCGTCCGGGCGTGGCAATAATTCTGGAAGACGGTGCACAGGCCAGGTGACTCCAGGGCCAGGGCCACCACCATAGTTCTCTTACACCCCCACCACTGGGAAGGGACCTCAGGGAGTCATCCCCAATCCACAAACTCACATGTCGGGATTTTCGTGCAGGGCTGCAAACTGGTCTTCCATTCTAGAGAGGAGAGAAGGGTTTTAGCTTGATAGAACAGGTCTCCGGTTTCCCTTCCCATAACCAAACGTCCAGGTGAGGCTGCACACCCCAACCCCAGGAACACAGACCCGAGGCTTGGAACTGAGGAAAGGCCAGTGCTGAGGTATGAGGCAAAGGCATTGCCCTGACAAGAGATACAAGCTGAAATATTCAAAAGAACGGTTATAACAGAGTTCCCCCGAAGAGATGGGCTCAACTACAGACCTCAATTCACTCCTTCTGTTGGTCCAGATAGCAACAAAGCTGTCTGCTACCCACAGCGCCCCCAGCAACTAACCCTGGAACTACCAGCTCCAACTAGAACTCAGGCTCCCCGGATCTCTGTCAGCTCTCATCCTTAAACCCTTTGGGCACACATCCCTACTTTTAGTCCTCCTCTGAAGCACCCTTGGGATACCTGTAGGAGCCAGGGTAGTCCTGGGCCAGGACTAGCCCAGGGAGGCCTTTCTGACAATCACAAACTTTAGAAAGAATAAATGACAATGGAGACAAAAGCACTGAAAAGCAAACTCTCTGAGAATAAAGAGTGTTAATAGCAGCATCCTTAAACTTTCTCCCTTAAAGGGGCTGCTCTTTAAGGGAGAAACTGTGGGATACAGCATGGAATGAGGCAGGAGACTGCATTCTGATCCCAGCTCCACTATGGAATCACTGCCTGGCTCTAACCTGTCACTTCCTCATTTTGCTCATCTGTAAAAGAGGTGTGGCACCTACTACCTAGGAAGGGTGGTACATCTGAGCTATTACAAATATCCCTCAATTCCTGTGCTTGCTGCTTCCAAACAGCCCACAGCCAGGCATGGTGGCTTATGCCTGTAATCCTAACACTTTGGGAGGCCAAAGCAGCAGATCGCTTGAGCCCAGGAATTCAAGACCAGCCTAAGCAACACGGCGAGACCTCATCTCTACAAAAAATATAAACATTAGCTGGGCGTGGTGGTGCACACCTGTAGTGCCAGCTACTAGGGAGGCTGACATGGGAGGATCACTTGAGCCCAGGAGGCTGAGGCTGCTGTGAGCTGTGAGTGCGCCACTGCACTGCAGCCAGGGTGACAGAGCGAGACCCTGTCTCAAAATAAACAAACAAAAAAAAAAAACAAAAACCAAGCCCACAATTAGGCATATGAAAATAGATACACCTGTCTATCCGGTGAGCTGACGACTCTATTTCAGGAGCACCGGAACTTCTGAGTGGCAGTGCTTCTGTGGACAATTTATTTTAATATTTTATTGCAGGATTTCCTTTGTTGGTTTTTTTTCTTAAGCCAGTCAAATTTAGCAGTGAGGGGGTTGTACACCAACTTTAATGATACTAATGTTGGTAAGTTCTGATAACCTGCTACCACTGGACCAGCCTTATTGGGTTTTTGTTTTGTTTTTTCTTTTTCTTTTGAGACGGAGTCTCACTCCGTCACCCAGGGTGGAGTGCAGTAGTGCCATCTCGGCTCACTGCAACCTCTACCTCCCGGGTTCAAGTGATTCTCCTTTCTCAGTCTCCGCTGTAGCTGGGGCATGCGCCACCACACCCAGCTAATTTTTGTATTTTTAGTATAGACAGGGTTCCACTATGTTGGTCAGGCTGGTCTCGAACTCCTGACCTCAGGGGATCTGCCTGCCTCAGCCTCCCAGAGTGCTGGGATTACAGGCATTTGCCACTGGGCCCAGTCTGTTGGTTTTTTTGAATGAGCACAGAAGCTGCCATTATTAATAAGTAACAGAGCTAAATCAAACTAATGTCCTGAAGATACAGAGATGTGCCTGCATGGTGGTGACCCTGGCATGGGGTGCAGGGACCTTACCTGTCTCCACCCAGGATCAGGGCAGTCTTGAGGCCAGTGAACTTGCCTAGCTGAGAAGAGAAAGTGATTGAGAGAGGGCAGGGGTGAGATGACAGCATACTTGTGGCCTCTGTGCCCGGTCCCAAGTCAGCCCTCGCCTCCCACCTCTCCCCAAGCCCACACACACCTCCTTAGTGAACTTCAGGGTCTGCAGGGCCAGCTCTCGGGTGGGCGAGAGGATGAGGGCACGGGCCCCAGTCTGGGCACTGTGGGTCTTGAGCCGCTCAAACATGGGGAGGAGGAAGCAGGCCGTCTTGCCACTGCCCGTCCGGGCCATGGCCACCACGTCCTTGCCATCCAAGATCACTGGGATGGTCTGGAGGGGCACAAGCAGGGAAGGTCAGGGTCAGCTCCTCCCAAACACCACATGATCCAGAGCTTCAAGGTCCTGAGGAGTGGGCGTGCTACAGATCTCAGTGAATGGACAGGCACCTGTCACCCAGCCCTAAGCCTATTCTTGCCCATTCTTTCAAAAGCCTGTTAGCACGCCTCCAAGGATAAGCGGCTCACTACCCCAACTCTTTCCACTGCTGGAACACCCTTCTTCAGGCGGAGCGGACTCTACCTCCCGTCCAGTCCTCCTCACACCCCAGAGAGATGGCGCCCACTGGGTGAAGCATCTGAGAACCATAATCATAATCTCTGGATGATAACAGGTGGCTGTGAGCTGCCTGAGCTGAGGCTTAGCTATGGGAAGCCTCTGGGAGGCTCAACTGGCAGAAAGGCCCAGAGTCTCTGCTCAGCTCAGCCCAACTTTCTCCACCGAGGAAGTGGGCACGCTAGCTGGGGCTTCAGCAGAGTAAAGGGGGCAAGAGATGTGACAGCTGGGACAAGGGGTGGCTGTCAAGGGGCCAGACAAGAGGGCCATGTCACTCCTCCCAGGCCCTCACCCGTCGACCGCCCCACCCCTCACCTTCCTCTGGATGGGCGTCGGCACCTTGTACCCCTTCTTCATGATGCCTTTGAACACTGGGTAGCTTAGGCCTGGGAGAGACATGGAACCGTCAGGGGGCCGAGGGAGTCCCCGCAGCACCAACCCCAGAAAACTTTACAGGACAAATGACAGCTTCATCAACAACAAACAACAAGAAAAAAAGCAATAAAGCAGAAACTGAAAGGTGAAATGAGACTTAGGAGACAGATCTGACTGGGGCACCTGAACCTTATTTGCTTTTCTGATGTGAATCCACTCTTGATGTCATGAGACAGCAGGGATCTCTGAATGCTAATGGGGTCTTAGATGACACTGAGAAGCTGTGCCTTTGTTTTAGGGGTGGTAAGGTCCTGCGCCTCTCAGAAGTGTGTGCGGACACAATGAGGATGTCTGGAATGAAATTCAGAAACACCCAGGTGGTGGGGAGGGACAAGAGGGTGAGGGCCTGGATGGGAGCTCGCTTTGTTGCTTACGCTGGACTTGAACTCCTGGCCTCAAGTGATCCCACCTCTGCCTCCCCAAACGCTAAGATTACAGGCATGAGCCACTGTACCCGGCACTCGTCTTGATAGTTAAATCCTTGGTCTAGCTGCTACTGATTTGTAAAGAGTAACAGTCAGGCTTTAATTCCGGCCAGCCAGGTGTCCCCACACCACCAACCTATTCCATCCTTTCCCTCCTTCTGAAATGCCCCTCTGCATGCAGTAAGTCCCCGACTGTCTTTGCCTGTTCCTGCATCTACATCGCCTTTCCCGAGGCCTGTTCTAATTGCCCTCTCCTATGTCAGGCCCACTGCCCCGCTAGAAGGCCCTGAATGACTCGGAGACCAGATCTGCTACCCTAGTCTACCCAACCACAGTGCTGGGCCCAGAGTGGACATCAGTGATGGAGTGCAGAGGCGGGGTCGATCCCCAGCTGCCGCTCCTGCAAAGTCCCCGATGCCAAACGTGCACCCACCCATGGACTGGAAGCCTCCAGATTTCTTCTTTTTCTTGTTCTGGGCACGCACCATCTCCCGGGTGTCCGGCTCCACGTCTGAGGTGCATTCCGAGGTGGGAAAGGTGGGCAGGGGTCTGCCAGGTCCCAGCTGCGAGGGAAGAACAGAGAGGGAGTGTCATTCCAGGCACAGTGGGACCACAGGGGGCAGGGAAGGGGGCTGTGCTGTTGCTCTCTCTCCCCGATTCAAGCCAATGATGCTTCCGCCAGATCACGTCACTTTTTTGCTAGTAAGTTCTCCTTCGGCTGGGCCAGGACAGGACAGAAGTTTGGAGTGGGGTCTGCAGATAGACTGTCTCGGTTTGAATCCCAATCCTGTCACTTACCAGCTGTGAGACCTGAGGGAAGGGACTTAATCTCCCTGAGCCTGTGCTTCCACACCTGCAGAATGGGGACAACAAGCAGAGGCCTCCCAGGGTGCTGTGAAGATCATATATATGGGTGAGTGTCGAACTTAGAAAGGTGCTTAGAAACGTGGTGGTATTATCACTATCATCATCACCACCATCAAAGCCCTCAAAATTAAATACCTGGCTGGCGCAGTGGCTCACGCCTGTAATCCCAACACTAGGAGGTCAAGATGGGCAGATCACCTGAGGTCAGGAGTTCAAGACCAGCCAGGCCAACATGGTGAAACCCCGTCTACTAAAGTACAAAAATTAGACAGCCATGGTGGCATGTGCCTGTAATCCCAGCTACTCAGCAGGATGACGTGGGAGGATCACTTTAACCCAGGAGGTAGAGTTTACAGTGAGCCGAGATCGCGCCACTGCACTCCAGCCTGGGCAACACAGCAAGACTCTGTGTCAAAATAATAATAATAATAAAAATAAAAATTAGCCAGGTATGGTCACTTGCACCTGTAGTCCCAGATACTCAGGAGGCTGATGCAAGAGGCTCACTTGAGCCCAGGAGATGGAGGCTGCAGTGAGGCATGATCTAACCACTGCACTCCAGCCTGGGTGACACAGAGAAATCCTGTCTCAAAAAAAAAAAAAAAAAGTAAACACACATTTTTTTTTTTAAGAGACAGGGTGTCACTCTGTCACTGAGGCTGGAGTACAGTGGTGCAGTAATGGCTCACTGCAGCCTTGAACTCCTAGGCTCAAGTGATTCTCCCACCTTAGACTTCTGAGTAGCTGGGACTATAGGCGTATACTACCACACCTGGCTAATTTTTTAATTTTGTATTTTTTTTTTTTTT
>NW_012121709.1:1329360-1330759 GCF_000951035.1 Colobus angolensis palliatus
CTCCTGTCTCAGCCTCCCAACTAGGTGGGACTATAGGCACGTGGACTACAGGCACGCGCCACCAGGCCTGGCTAATTTTTGTATTTTTAGTAGAGACGGGGTTTCACCATGTTGGCAAGGCTGGTCTCAAACTCCTGACCTCAAGTGATCCGCTCACGTTGGTATCCCAAAGTGCTCAGATTACAGGCATGAGCCGCCACGCCCAGCCTCCTTTAGTCTTTTCAACATTTTTTTTTTTTTTTTTGAGACAGAGTTTCACTCTGTCACCCAGGCTGGAGTGCAGTGGGGCAATCACAGCTCACCTAGCTCAGGTGATCCTCCTACTTCAGTCTCCCAAGTAGCTGGGAATACAGGCACACAGCACCATGCCCAGCTAATTTTTGTATTTTTTTGTAGATGCAGAGTCTCACCATGTTGCCCAGACTGGTCTTGAACTCCTGACATCAAGTGATCCTCACTCCTCCGACTCCCAAAGTGCTGGGATTATAGGCATGAGCCATGGCACCTGGCCAACAATCTTTGAAACATATATAATCATTTACTTGCCTTCTACAGATGTGGAAACAGTCACAGAGAAGTTAAGCAACCTCTCCAATGTCCCCCAGCCAGTGCAAGGTTGGGCCAAGTTTGAACACAGGGCGGTGCTGTGAGAAAGCCCTTGGTCTGAACTACACATAGACTCCTCTTCTTTGGTACTCACTACCTCTGCCCACCTGTGCTGTTCATCACCTTTAGTAGTTTCTCTACATTTGTTGAGCACCTACTATGTGCCAGGAGCTGGCTAGGCTGGAAGGGGAGGGAGACAGTGGGATGAGGTCTCCTCCAGTTCCTGCCTTGGGGTATGATCCTTTCTCTTCATATAAATGCCCACTTACTCATCTCCTTGCCCTGAGCCTACTTGGTGCCAGGCATCTGCTGGGAACAGGACTGTGGGAAATAATGGGCAAAACCTTTCTGCCCCGTTGATGCTCACACCTGTCCCCTCATGTGCATACATGTAGCATTCAGTAATGGAAAGGGCACAGGCCTTGGAATCAGACAGTGCCAAGTTTGAATCTCCTGGCTCTTGTACTCACAAGCTGTAGGGTCTTGGTCAAGTTTCTTTCTTTCTCTTTTTTGTAAAGCTGGGATCTCCTTTTTTTTGAGACAGAGTCTTGCTCTGTTGCTCATGATGGAGTGCAATTGTGTAGCCACTGCTCACTGTAGTCTCCGCTTCCCAGGTTCAAGTGATCCTCCCATGTCAGCCTCTCTAGGAGCTGGGACCACAGGCAGGCGCCACCACGCCAGGCTAATTTTTTTTTTTTTTTTTTGAGACAGAGTCTTGCTCTGTCACCCAGGCTGGAGTGCAGTGGTGCCACATTGGCTCACTGCAACCTCTGCCTCCCAGTTTCAAGCGATT
>NW_012121709.1:1334626-1343025 GCF_000951035.1 Colobus angolensis palliatus
ACCACCACGCCTGGCTAATTTTTGTATTTTTAGTAGAGACGGGATTTCACCGTGTTGGCCAGGCTGGTCTCAAACTCCTGACCTCAAGTGGTTCGCCTGCCTCTTGCTTTCCAAAGTGCTGGGATTATAGACGTGAGCCACCACGTCTGGCCAGCCTTAATTACCTTTAATTAATCTGAATAATTAAGGCCAAGTGTAGAGACATTTGGGGTTAGGGCTTCAACATACAAATTTGGGTGGGCACAATTCAGTCCAAAAGAACTGGCCAACTAAATTTAGGGTTCATTCTGAGCCACAGGGACATATTTCAGATGAGAGAAATGAAATGAGAATGGGAATGATGCCTATTATAAAAACAAGAATCAGTTTTTGCCAGTTCTGTAGACAAGGCAGGGTCAGGTGGAGATCAGCAACACTGATACCTACAACATGGCTGAAAACACTGAGGTAAGATAGGCTGCATTAACAGAAGTATGGTGTCCATGAAAAGGGAGGTGCCAACTCCCTGCTCACCTGGAGGATGGAATTTTCTTCTGGATGCCAACAGGTAGAGGGTGTCAAGTGAGGGATTGCATAAGAGGTAGAGAAGTTACTGAGCAAAAACCTTGGCACCAGACATATGCAGGCATTAGCCAATGTGGTTTAAGCAGCTAAACCAACTGGCAAAAGGTTGCCCTTCCAAAGACTTGCAGTTTGGGGATAGAAACACTTTCAGTCCTGGCCAAAAACTATGGGCATGGAATCTTGCAGGTATGCCATGAATATCTGTTGAATTAAAAAAAAAAAAAAATAGGCCAGGCAGGCTGACTCAGGCCTGTAGTCCCAGCACTTTGGGAGGCTGAGGTGGGAGGATTGCTTGAGCCCAGGATTTTGAGACCACCCTGGGCAACATAGTGAGATCCCTGTCTCTACAAAAAATGAAAATATTAGCAGGGCATGGTGGCGCATACCTGTAGTCCCAGCTACTCTGGAGGCTGAAGTGGGAGGATTACTTGAGCTCAGGAGTTCGCGGCTACAGTGAGCTATGACTGCACCACTGCACTCCAGCCTGAGTGACGGAGTGAGACTCTGTCTCTTAAAAAAAAAAAAAAAGAAAGAAAAAAAAAGGCCAGGTGCGCAGTGACTCTTACCTGTAATCCCAGCACTTTGGGAGGCCGAGGTGGGTGGATCACGAGGTCAGGAATTCAAGACCAGCCTGGTCAACATGGTGAAACCCCGTCTCTACTAAAAATACAAGAATTAGCCAGGTGTGGTGGCACACACCTATAATCCTAACTACTCAGGAGGCTGAGGCGGGAGAATCACTTGAACCCAGGAGGCAGAGGTTGCAGTGAGGTGAGATCACACCGCTTCACTCCAGCCTGGGTGACAGAGCGAGACTCTGTCTCCAGAAAAAAAAAAAAAAAAAGAAAAAGAAAGAAAAGAAAATGGGCACAGTGGCTCACTCCTGTAATCCTAGCACTTTGGGACGTTAAGGCAGGGGGTTGCTTGAGACCAGGAATTCAAGACCAGCCTGAGCAACATAGTAAGATCTGATCTCTACTGAAAAAAAAAAAAAAAATTAGCTGGGCTTGGTGGCACTGTGCCTGTAGTCCCAGCTACTAGGGAGGCTGAGGTGAGAGGATTCCTTGGGCCCAGAAATTTGAGACTGCCGTGATCTGTGATTGTGCCACTCCACTCCACTTGAACGACAGAGTGAGACCATGTCTCACAAAAAAAAAGAAAAAGTGGAGGCTCTAAAGACTAAGGTTATACTAATTGTGACTCTCGATTGCAAGTGACAGAAAACTTACTCAAACTGGCTTTCCCAGGAGAAGGCATTTGGGGCTCCTGTAAGAGGGGCTCAAACTGTGGCTGGAACTGTCTGTCTCCACCTTAGTGCTACTTTTCCCTGCATGCCGTTCAATCTCCAGTAGGAAGGAGATGGCCACAAACTGCTTTAGGCTGACATCCTATCAGCTTAGCAAGAGGTAAAGTCAGGTGGCAGAAAAACATCTCTTTCCTAGTAGTTTCTGCAAAGGGGTCCTAAGGCAGATTCTGATTGGAGAGGCTTGGGTCATCTGGCCATTCCTGAACCAATCCATGTGGCCAGGAGGATGGACTATGCAAATTGTCCAGACCTGGGGCACATGCCTGGGAATTGGGTCAGGATGCAGGGGCAGTGGATGTTTCACAAGGTAAAATCAGTGGAGACCGGGGACAGTGGTGCCACAGAAGGCTGTGGCCTCGCTGTAGGTTTCAGACTGGGAGACAGGGACTCCTGGGATCTGCAGGGAACCCTCCTCTGCTGCTGCCAGTGCCTGGGGATGGGTGGGAGAGCTGTTAAAGTTTTGAGGGGTTGTTCATCCCCCTGCTTATGGCGTTTATCTTCCCTTTGCCAGACTGATCAGCCACACCCCGTCTTACTGTGATGAGTCGCTGTTTGGCTCCCGATCTGAGGGCGCCAGCTTCAGGGCCCCGCGGATGGCGAAGGGGGATGCCGCAAAGCTCCGTGCTCTCTTCTGGACGCCACCAGCTACCCCCAGGGGTAGCCACTCGCCCCGCCCCAGGGAGGCCCCACTGCGAGCCCTTCACCCCGCTGGTCCCTCCAAGACAGAGCCGGGGGCGGCGGCAGACTCCCAGAAGTTATCCATGGATGGGTTACACTCTTCATGCCCCCTGAGGCGGGGACTTTCCCATTCCCTCACCCACCTGAATGTCCCCAGCACTGGTCATCCAGCCACCAGTGCCTCCCACACAAATGGGCCTCAGGATCTCAGGCCTTCCACATCAGGGGTGACCTTCCGGAGCCCCCTGGTGACTTCCAGGGCTCGCTCAGTTAGCATTTCAGTGCCAGCTACCCCACGACGAGTTGGGGCCACCCAGAAACCAAAGCCCCCTTGGAAATGATACTCTTTCATCAGGGTTGCCTATGGGGCCACAGCAAGAGGTATAGTCCCTTGCCAGGGTAGGAGGACATTCATCACCCAGGGAACCCCAGGTATGAAGCCCCTGTGGGGGCAGACAGACATAGCAGGGGTGGGCAGTGCCTCCCTTTATCCTGACAATCTCTAGTCGATTCCTGCCTTTTTCTCCCGATTGCGGATGTGGGGGCCACCTCTAAGATGCTGTCTCCAGCCCTGTCTCAACCACACTCCAAATTAGTGCCAACCTGGGGGCCTGGCACCTCCCACATCATCCATTTTCTTGCTGCCAAGTGCAAATAAACGGTGTGATTGCCAACCTGGAGGGTCCCCTCTCCTTCAAGCCAAGCTTCCTGCTCAGGATTAGTTTCCAACTGAGTCTACAAGCCCTAAAGGAGTTTTCCCAGGCTGTGTGTGAAGCCTGGAGAACACAAGGGCAACTGGGAGATTTTTGAGTGAACATTGTTTCATCTTAATATGCTTCTGTATTTATTTTCATGTACTAAATATATCAGCTTATCAAAGCCATGAATGTTCCTTTTTTTCCCCCTTAGGGTAAAGGCCATTGTTAAGCCTGAGTTGATTTAAATAACAAAGTTAACTACAACAGGTAGTACAAGGATGTGGCAGACAACATGACAGTGGTGAGTGGGTGACTGAAGTTTGGGAACCCGGGGCCTCAGGAATTGCTGGACTCTTCCTCCCATAGGTTTCTGGCTAATGCTACTAACTTGTGGTTGGCCAGCTCTTCCTGAGCTCAGAATACAGACAATAGTATTTTTTTAGTTTTGTTTTTAAGTTTGTATGTGTGTGTGTTTGTTAAGGTAGGAAATAAAACAATGGCTAGTACTATGCCAAGTGGAGAGTCCAAGAAAGCCAGACAGTGACACGTGTGTCTGCAGAGCACTTAGAATGCAGCCCCGGGCTTAGCAAAAGCAGCAAAGCCTTTGCACAGATGGAATTGCACCTGGATTGGGCAGCGTGGGCTGGGCTCTGGGCCTCTCCTTGCCCCCATCTTCCTGTAAGGCACCTCCAGGAGGCACCAGGATTCTAGGGAGTCCAGTTGGAAGCCACATCATCCATTTGGTACGTCTGCCTTGGGGCAGGGAAGAGTGGACACTGCTGGGGAGGGAGATCTGCAGTGCCCAGGACCAGGGACACACGGAAACGCCTGTGGGGTCAGGCAGGCCAACTGCGCTGTCATGCAAACATGCTTTGTTTTTTGGTTTTTTGTTTGTATGTTTGTTTTTGGTGATTCTTTTGTTTGGTTTTGTTTTGTTTTTTAAGACACGGGGCCTCGTTTCCTTGCCCAGGCTGGAGTGCGGTGGCGCGATCATAGCTCACTGCTGACTTGACCTCCCGGCTCAAGCCATCCTCCCCCTCAGCCTCCTGAGTGGCTGGGACTACATGCATGTGCCACTGTGCCCAGCTAACTTGTTTTTTTTTTTCTTTTTTGAGACAGAGTCTTGCTCTGTCACCCAGGCTGGAGTGCAGTGGTGCCACATTGGCTCACTGCAACCTCTGCCTCCCAGTTTCAAGCGATTCTCCTGCCTCAGCCTCCCAAGTAGCTGGGATTACAGGCGCGTGCCACTACAACTAGCTATTTTTGTATTTTTAGTAGAGACAGGGTTTCACCATGTTGGCCAGGCTGCAGGTGATCTGCCCACCTCGGCCTCCTAAAGTGCTGGGATTACAGGCTTGAGCCACCGCGGCCATTCTAATTTTTTAATTTTAATTTTTTGTAGAGTCGGGGGCCTCCCTATGTTGCCCAGGCTGATCTTGAACTCCTGACCTCAAGCAATCCTCCCACCTCAGCCTCCCTAAGTGCTGGGTTTACAGGCGTGTAGCCACTACACCAAGCCTTTGACTATTTCTTAACCCTCTAGGCCTCAATTTCCTCCTGTGGAAAAATGAAGATGACAGTTGCCGGCGGTGTTAGCACAGCGTTGGTGTGAGGATTACATAATAAGGCTCGTACAGCTCTTAGCATGGAGCCTGGCACATAGTAAATGGTCAACAAACACAAACTGGCCGGGCTCATGCTAATTTTTAAATTAGTTTCCCAGAGGTTTGGGGGCGTCACTGTCTCAAGCCCCGCAGTCCGGCCTCCCCTTAACTCAACCTCCCAAGAACGCTCCAAACTCTCAAAAGTCAGATTTTCTGCACCGGCACTTTTCATTGGGCGAAAGGCAACCAGGATCCGCCCCATGAGCAGGAGGTAGCCAATGAGAGACGCGCGACCAAAACCCGGCAGGAAGGCCCGCAGGCTCCAGCCCCGGGATCCCAAGCTTCCAGCCGCGGTACCCTGAGCCTGACAAGCCCCGAGACACGTGCTCAGGCCGGCGGTCCCAATACCGGTCCTGGGGCCGACAGCCTCCCTCCTCACTCTCTGCGGAGCCCACTCCCCAGCTGGGGAAACTGAGGCCTCGGGGCGCTGCCGGGAGCCGGGTCTCGGGCCCCAAAGTGCGTCCCAGCCCCACGCGCCTACCTTTCGGCCCCGGGCGTCATCTTCCGCCTGGATCTCAAACTTGCCGTCCTCCGAGTCGCTGCTGCGGACCTGGGAGGCCGTGCCTTGGCGCTTACGGAGCCCCCTCTTCTTCCTCCACTGGGCCATGGCAGCTCTCGACCTAGGGCCGGCCGCCGAGCGCTTGCCTGCCGCCATTCGGGCCTGGCGCTGGGAACGCAAAAGGGGGCGTGGCCTGCTGCGCGCACCAACTGCTTAGGACGGGGAGGCGCGATGGCCACGTGACCTCGGCTGCACTTTCGCCAGAGCCTGCGGCCCTGGGCGGCCTAGTACACCAGCCCCTGAGTGAGTGGCACCAGAGGCCCCTCGCCGTGTTTAGGTACCTCCTGGGCGTCAGGGGCGTGGCGCCCGCCCCTGAGCGGACTCCCCCATCCCCTGGCGCGAATGGTCCGGGCCGCGTGCGCAGTGCTCCTGGCTGCTCCCTGTTTGCTGGGTGCTAGGTGCTGGGTTCTGGTTTTCTGGATGCGCGCGCCGCTCACACGTCGCCTGTGCCGGCTCCTCGGGTGAGTTGGTCCGCGCGCGGTGCCCCGGCACGGCCTGGGCTGCCGGCGGTCCGGGGCCCCGGGCATTCCGGGCTGCAGATTGACGCGGATCCCGGATGCACCTGGCTCCCCCGCGCCCTCACCGAGGGGTCCAGACCTGGTGGGAAGAAGACGCGGGGAGGGGTCCCTGAGGACCCCGATGACTACGAACCAAGATGCTCAGGTAGGAGAACAGCTCAAAAATGCAGGGATCTCGGGCATTTTTTAATCGAGTCATTGATTTGGGAGTCGCAGAATGTGAGGCAGTGGGGGCGGCGGTGATCTCCCGATAGCAGTGTAGCCAAGCACACAAGCTCTGGACTCAGATTTCACTTGCACCGTTTTAGCTTTATAGGTGTGACCTACACATGTGACTTCACCTCAGTTTTGTGATCCGTAAAATGGACAAATTCGAAGCTACTTCACAGTGCTGTTGAGAGGATTAAATGAAACAATGCTTGTAAAGCTCTTTGCAGGAGGTAGGCATGGGATCCACGCTGGCTGTCATTGCCCCCGCACCCATCAATACACACAGGATATAGAAAAGTGCCTGCCTCCCCTACCACCATAGTGCGTTTTCTGGTTGGTGCCTAAATGGGCACAGGTGTCATCTCTCCTTCACCCCCAGAGTCATTCTATAAATAATTGCCAGTAGCACCCCTTTCTCTACCATTTTGACAACTAAAAAAAAAGCTAAAAAAATTTCCAAAATGCCCCCTGAAGTTGACAGCTCCCCTTTGAGATACTGGTTGAGAGAGAACTAAACCCTTGGGATGAGAACTTCAGAGACTACCGGTCTTCCTCCATTAGCACTGCTGTGGCTCAGGGGTGCTACTCTGACCTCTCACAGGGAGCCTCCGAAGCAGGGCCTGGCCGGCAGAGCACACCTGCTGTCACCAGGGACCACAGGCGGCATGAAGAACCCTGTGGGGCTCGCCGTCAATGGGATGCAGACCCTCCGCCTTCAGCACCGCTGCCGGGGTGGCTACCGGGTCAAGGCCAGAACGTCGTATGTGGATGAAACTCTGTTTGGCAGCCCAGCAAGCACCCGGCCTACCGCACCAGACTTTGACCCGCCCTGGGTGGAGAAGGCTAACAGAACCAGAGATGTGGGCAAGGAGGCATCGAAGGCCTTAGGGGCAAAGGGGAGCTGTGAGACCACCCCCTCAAGGGGCAGCACCCCAACCCTCACTCCAAGGAAGAAGAACAAATACAGGTAATGGGGTAGGGAGGTACAAATCCTATACTTAGTGCAGCCACCTGAATTCCAGTTACAGCCCAGTTGTTCACCTACCTTGTGACCTTGGGCAAGCATCTTGACCTCTCTGAGCCACAGTTTACTTGTGTGGAAAATAGGACCAATGATTCTACCTAGGGGGATTGTTGATGGATTAAATGAGAGAGGGGTCTGCAGCGATTCGCACAGTAACCTAATACTTAGAAAGCTGTCAATAAATGGTAGTGTTGATGGTTGTGATGGTGGACTCCCTATCCCCAAATGTCACAAACTGGGCATCTGAGGCCCAGAGGCGTCAAGTGATGCATAAGATCACAGAGAAATTTGCATAAGATTATTAATATTAATGTGATCGATCCTTGAAATGGCATAGATGTGGTGTTTCTGAAGTCATTCTGAAAATGGGTTTTGGCTGGGTGGGGTAGCTCATGCCTGTAATCCCAGCACTTTTAGAGGTTGAGGTAGGATCACTTGAGCTCAGGAGTTTGAGACCAGCCTGGGCAGTGTGGTGAAACTGTGTCTTTACAAAAAATACAAAAATTTGCCAAGTGTAGTGGTGTGCGCCTGTACTCCCAGCTACCTGGAAGGCTGAGGTAGGAGGATTGCCTGAGCCCAGGAGGCAGAGATTGCAGTGAGCCGAGATCACGCCACTGCACTCCAGCCTGAGTGACAGAGTGAGACCCTGTCTAAAAAAAAAACAACAAAAAATTGAAAGTGGGTCTTGCTGCATTTTTATGAACAAGTTAGAAAAATAGGAACTAATGCAAGTTGTTATTGTTGTTAATTAATTAGATTAGAATTAGATTATTTGGACTGTTTCAGATTAATATTAGCCTGGAGGGAGGTGTCTAGTGGTGAGCCACAGGACTCTGTCCTGTTTATTGTTTTTAGTAGTTTGGACAAAGACACAGAAGATGGCCGGGCGCGGTGGCTCACGCCTGTAATCCCAGTACTTTGGGAGGCTGAGGTGGGCGGATCACAAGGTCAGGAGATGGAGACCATCCTGGCTAACATGGTGAAACCCGTCTCTACTGAAAATACAAAAAAATTAGCCGGGCGTGGTGGCGGGTGCCTGTAGTCGCAGCTATTCAGGAGGCTGAGGCAGGAGAATGGCGTAAACCCGAGAGCTGGAGCTCGCGGTGAGTGGAGATCGCGCCACTGCACTCCAGCCTGGGCGACAGAGCGAGACTCCATCTCAAAAAAAAAAAAAGAAA
>NW_012121709.1:1343075-1373417 GCF_000951035.1 Colobus angolensis palliatus
GCCACTACACTCCAGCCTGGGTGACAGAGTGAGACTCCATCTCAAAAAAAAAATTTGTAGAGAGGGATTTCATTCCTTCCAGTAAGAAACAAGAAAAAAGGGGAAAAAAAAGAGTCACGAGTGGGCTGGTCTCAAATTCCTGGCCTGAAGTGATCCTCCTGCTTCAGCCTCCCAAAGTGCTGAGATTACAGGTGTGAGCCACCTTGCCCAGCTGTAATGTGCATTTTAAACATATAGAATGTTTAAGCTTCCTGGAACTTTCATAAACAATTAGTTACTCATGCCCAATTCAGATTTTCCTGAAACATCCATTTCTCTTGCCTTCCCATCCTCCCCTCAGTTTCCATAGACATAGGCCAGAAATACCTCTCTTTCCTGGCTGGGCACGGTGACTCACGCCTGTAATCCCAGCACTTTGGGAGGGGGAGGCCAAGGTGGGTGGATCACTTGAGGTCAGGAGCTCGAGACTAGCCTGGCAAACATGGCAAAACCCTGTTTCTACTAAAAATACAAAAATTAGCCAGGCATGGTGATGCATGCCTGTAATCCCAGCTACTCGGTAGGCTGAGGCAGGAGAAATCACTCGAACCTGGGAGGCAGAGGCAGTAGTGAGCTGAGATCCAACCAGTGCACTCCAGCCTGAGCAACAGAGCAAGACTCTTAAAAAAAAAAAAACAAAAACAAAACTCTCTTTCCTCCCAACTACAGTAAAATCTGGCAATAGCCCGAGGTAACACTAAAGGGTAACTGACACCAGGCTGTGGTGTATGTAAGGCAGTTGGGGGTGGTGAGGACAGGGGCAACCTACTCTCTACCATCTAAAGGGGGCTGCTGCTGCTGAGCCCTAGAAGACATACAAGCCTGGGATATCTGGATGATTAGATTTTTTTTCCAGGAAAGGGAGAGTGCTGGATTTCTATGTGGTGGCCCTCAGTTTTTTTAATGCCAATAAATAATTTAAAAATAATTGTCCAGGCCAGGTGTGATGGCTCATGCCTGTAATCCCAGCACTTTGGGAGGCCCAGGCAGGAGGACTGCTTGAGGCCAGGAGTTTGAGACCAGCCTGGGCAACACAGTGAGACCCTGTCTCTCTAGCCACCTTTTTTTGTTTGTTTTGTTTTGTTTTATTTAGTCTTGCAGTGTCACTCAGGCTGGAGTGCAGTGGCACAATCTCAGCTCACTGCAACCTCCACCTTCCCAGACTCAGACAATCCTCCTACCTCAGCCTCCCAAGTAGCTGGGACTACCAGCATATGCCACCATGCTGGGCTAATTTTTTTATTTTTTATAGAGACAAAAAATAAAACATGGGGTTTTGCCATGTTTCCCAAGCTGGTCTCAAACTTCTGAGCTCAAGTAATCTGCCTGCCTCAGCCTCCCAAAGTGCTACAAGTACAGGTGTGAGTAACCACAACTGGCCTAAACATTTTTTACATTTTTCTAAAAAAAGTTAGAAAGTATTTTCTGACGTTTTCCTGAAGCAGGTCATAAGACTCTCATGTGAGAGGTGCCCTCCCTATACCCAGAGGAAAGTTATATCCTTATTTCTGAAGACACAGGGACACAGAGAAGAATCTAAACACACAGGTCTTGCTAAATTTCCCCCAGCTTATTACCAGTAGATCATACCTTTTTTTGCCCTATTATGTATCACCACAACTGTCTACTCTTCATCAAATGTAGCATAAAAGCACACAGGCTTAACTGTTTCTTCAGGTCTACATTTCCTCATGAAGGCTCCGGTGTCATGTAAAACTTACATTAAATCAATTTATATGCTTTAAAAAAAAAGTTGTTTTAAATAATTGTTCAGCTCCCTGGAATGTGAAGCTGAGGGCTGCTGTGACCTCAGGACTCCCTCTGAGCTTTCACAGTGCTGGAGCGGGGGAAGTTGCAGGTAAACCTGAGGCCCTGCCCCTCCTGGAGTTCCCTGCCTGCTTCTGTGCCCACTATGGGCAGCTGGGACCCACACCCCACTGCCCTGGTGGGTGATGTGTCCATCATGGCCATGGCAGCTTCCGGGCTGCAGCTGGGGTCTGGTTGCCCACTAAGGCTGAAGTAAGGAACCATCCTCTCTGGGCTGACACCCCAGGCTGCACGCTCCTCGTGGAAATGCCATCTGTGAGCTGGACACACACAGCCCACAGCCCTGGGTAAAGAGATTTATTCATAGAGCGTTCCCTTCAATGCGGCTTCAAATACTTTTTAATTTATTAAATAAAAACATCATGAAAGCCATGAATCTAGTGCTCCCTATCCCGGTGGCTTCCTGGCCTGGTCTCGGGGAGGTAAGGGTCAGTAGCAGGCTGGGGTGGAGAGCTCATTTCTTGCCTTTGCCCTTCTCCTTGCCCTTCTGCTTGCCCTTCTCCTTGCCCTTTGCTTTGCCCTTGCCCCGCTTCTTCTTGGATCTGAGAAGGGAGCGCACCAGGTATCCCTTCCAAAAGGCCTGGATTAACGTGGCTGCCCGCACCATGTGCACCATCTCCTGCTCCGCTTCCATCCTTTTCTTGGAGTTGATCTCTCGCTCTTCCCGGATCTGCACAAACTCTTCCACCAGCACTTTGTGCCTCTGCCTCAGCTCCTCCAGAGCGACCTTCTCCTCTCTGTGAACAGCTTCCAGATCCTCCAACTCCTCCTGGGGCGAGGGGTGGGGCTGGGGTCACCATGCATAGAGCGCCTCCTCCCACCCTCCTTCCTGAGGCCCCCCACCCTTCCCAAATGGGCTTCTGCCCCAGCGATGCCCCTAAGCTAAGCTGTTCAGCATCTCGGTCCCAGTGAGGTGGACGGGGAGAGGGGATGGGCTCCATCCCAGCTCTAGGAAAGACCCCACTGAAATAATTTCAGGAACAGGAAAAGAACACGGGCTTGTGAGTTGGGCAGACTTAGTTTTAAGTCCCAGCTCTGCCACACCTCAACTGACTTCACCTTTCAGGCTTTCGTTTTTCCTCATCTGAAACATGGGGACGATTCCAAACCCAGGGGCTGTTTCTAGGATTAAATGACCGAATGGACACAATGTACTGGACATGATGCCAGGCACACAGTGGGGACACAAGAAATGGAGGCTGCCGCCATAAAAGCAGTCTGTTCCACAAGACACCAGAGGAGAAGGAACTTTCTCAAGCCTCAAACGGAGTTCCAGAGTTTTTCCTTATGTCTAACCATAGCCTCTCCTGCTGTCATTTACACCTGTTTTCCTTCCTTCCACTGACATTTACCCAGCATCTACAAAAAGCAGAGCACTGCCAGAGAACACAGAGCTGGGTGGACAAAGTCCCTGCCCTCAACCAACCCTCAACCCTCATGCAGCCCAGAGAAACGAGAGTCCCAGCCTGCAAAGCTCCCCTCTCCAGGCCCTGACGGTTGCCCAGGACAGGATTCTGACTTGCCCTTCTCTGAAGAGTACACCTGGCTTTGGCTCACTCCGGCTCATGTTACCTCCAGTGCTCCCCAGGCCTCTCTGGCCTCTGGGTTGGAGCCATGGGCCACCAATGTTATCCCAGTGCTGGGTGAAGGGTTTGGGGGTGTCTCGATTTGAAGGTTCTCACCCCCTGAGCACTTCCTCCAGGCCAGACCCTATGCTGGGCACACACACTTGCAGCTGTGGTGTCTCACCCAATGCCCGCCAGGGTCCCAAGATGGTAATTACTGCCTCTGCTAATCAGATGCAGAAACGGGCTTGGGAAGGTCAAGTACCTTGCTTAAGGCCACACAACTGGCACATCTCAGGTGCTCAATAAAAACTGGCTGAGTGACTGAGTGACACGGTGGAGGCAGGCTCCCATCTGAGTCTGTGGGGAGGAGCCCCAGCTTGTGGGGGTGCTGGCAGGAGCCCATCCAGAGGAGTATAGGATGTGGACACGAGATGGAACCATGATCATTAGGCCCAGTGTCAGGCCCTTCTAGCCAGTCGCTTTTTTTTTTTTTTTAATAGAGACTGGGTCTTGCTCTGTTGCCCAGGCTGGTCTTGAATTACTGAGCTCAAGCGATCCTCCCACCTCGGCCTCCCAACGTGCTGGGATTACAGGCATAAGCCACCCCACCTGGCCTTGCAGCTTCTGGCTCTTTTCTTTCCCACCTCTCACTCTGCCCCAGGCTGGACAAACCCTTTAAACAGAGGCAGGTGTTCCCCGCAGAGAGGCTCAGAAATTTGCCCACTCCATGGACCATCCCAAGGCTGCTCTTCCCATCCATCCCATTCCTAGAAGGTCTTGGGAAAAGCACGCAAGAGAGACTTATTCAGCGACAAATACCTGCTTCTCACCCATCTTTGTATCATATTTCTGGATCCAGTTCTCGATTTCCGTTTCTACTTTATATTTCTTCTAGAAAAGATCCAATTTGTCATTGTTTGATGAAATATATTAACAATTAACAGCACTGAGCACTCTGTGCATCACCAGGCCCTGTGGCAGGTGCTTGACGTGCCTCGCCTATTGAATCTGCACAAGGAGGTCCTCTTTTCTCCATTTCACAGGCAAGGAAACGGAGGCTCAGACATGCTATCTCACTTGCCCAAGGTGACAGAGCTAATGGGTGGCAGAGCCTGAATTTGAAGCCAGCAGCCTGGTTCCAGGACATCCTAGGCAGAGGAAGCAGCAGGTGCAAAGGCCCTGAGGTAGGAACAAGCTTGTGTTGTTTAAAGGACAGAAATCGGCCTGGCGTGGTGGCTTACGCCTGTAATCCCAGCACTTTGGGAGGCTGAGGCAGGCAGGTCACTTGAGGCCAGGAGTTTGAGACCAGCCTGGCCAACATGCCAAAACCCCATCTCTACTAAAGATACAAAAATTAGCTGGGCATGATGATGCACGTCTGTAATCTCAGCTACTTGGGAGGCTGAGGCAGGAGAATTGCTTGAACCCAGGAAGCGGAGGTTGCAGTGAGCTGAGATCACACCACCACACTCCAGCCTGGGTGACAGAGCGAGACTGTCTCAAAAAATAAAAATTAAAAAAAAAAAAAGGACAGAAATCGAGTCAGTGTGGCTGGAAGGGAGTGGCGAGGAGGGCAGTGGTCCCCAACAAGGTCCAAGGGAAAGGCTGTGTTACAGAGGGAGTGTCAGCAAGAGGAGGCTGTATTCTCAGGAAAGGGTGAGGTAAAGCCACTGGGTGATATAGATGCAGTGGAGGGACATGATCTAATCTTGTTTTTAAAAGATTATTTCCACCATAAAAAGCAATGAAGCACTGATCCATGCTACAACATGGGTGAACCTTGAAAACACGGTGCTAAATAAAAGATTCCAGACACAACTGCCACAGAGGATTCCATTCATATGAAGTGTCCAGAATAGGTGAATCAGAGACAGAAAGCACATTAGTGATTGCAAGGGACAGGGGTAAGAAGAGAATGGGGAGTAACTTCTTAACAGATACGGAGTTTCATTTTGAGGTGATAATGTTTGGAACTAGATAGAAGTGGTGGAATTGGGGTCGCACAACTTTGTGAATATACTAAATGACACTGAATTGCTCATTTTAAAATGGTTTCATATTATATAAGTTTCACCTAAATTAAAAATAAACAGGCTGGGCCAGTGGCTCATCCCAACCATTTGGAAGGCTGCGGTGGGAATAGGAGAATTGCTTGAGGCCGCAAGTTCTAGACCAGCCTGGGCAACAGAGCAAAACCCTGATTCCACAAAAATTAAGAATTTTTTTTTTCTTTTGAGATGGAGTTTCACTCTGTCGCCCAGGCTGGAGTGCTGTGGTGCGATCTCGGCTCACTGCAACCCCACCTCCTGAGTTCAAGCAATTCTCATGCCTCAGCCTCCCAAGTAGCTGGGATTACAGGTGCACGCCACCATGCCTGGCTAATTTTGTATTTTTAATAGAGACAGGGTTTCACCACATTGGCCAGGCAGGTCTTGAACTCCTGACCTCAGGAGATCCATCCGCCTCGGCCTCCCAAAGTGCTGGGATTACAGGCGTGAGCCACCGCGCCTGGCCAATAATAATAATTTTTAATTAGCCAGACGTGGTGACATGCCCCAGTAGTACCAGCTATTCACGAGGGCTGAGATGGGAGAATCGCTTGAGCCCAGGAGTTGGAGGCTGAAGTGAGCTATGATCACACCACTGCACTCTGGCATGGGTGACAGAGTGAGACCCTGTCTCAAAATCAATCAATCAATCAATCAACCTCTCAATCCTACAGAGCAAGAGCGCTTAGCTTGGGCACCATGGATAGGCCATCTTCAGGGGGCCTGGGCTCCCCGGGGACTGTCCACTAGGATGTGTATGTGCATCTGTGCCTTCTTGCTGGGGGAGAGGCCCGTGGCTTCCATGAGATGCTCAAGAGTGTGACACTAAGAGACTGGGGACAAGTATTAAAAAGGGTGCCTTTTATGAGGAAAGAGATTTGGAAGTTGGGTGTGTGCTAGGCCTGGTCTTGGCTGAGATGATGAAGAAGAAGGCAAATGAAGGTTTTGGGTTTTTCTTAAGAGACAAGGTTTCACTCTCTTGCCCTGGCTGGAATGCAGTGGCGCAGTCGTGGTTCACTGCAGCCTCCAAACTCCTGGGCTAAAGTGATCCTCCTGCCTCAGCCTCCCAAGTAGCTGGGACACATCACAGCGCCTGACTGATGTATCTTTTATTCTTTGTACAGACAAGGTCTTGCCGTTGCCCAGGCTGGAGTGCAGTGTGTGATCACAGCTCACTGCAGCCTCCGCCTCCTGGGTTCAAGTGATCCTCCCACCTCAGCCTCCCAAAGTGTTGGGATTACAGGCATGAGCCACCTTACCCGGCCAGAAATGATATTTATTGAACACCTACTATGCACCAGCTCTCTCACCACCATCTCATGTAATTCTCATGTAACAACCGTTAAGACCAATGTTAGCATTTTCATTTCCAAGGTGTGAAATCGGCAGCTGGGTAGGAGTTGAGTAATTTGCCTGAGCTTCATGTGCTACTTCTTCATTCCTTTGCATGGCACCCAGCCTCTGAAGATGTGGGTATTATCCTTGTGGGGTCTGAGGAATTGAGGAACTTGCCCAAGGTCACAAAGCTGGCATGCAGCAATGCTGGGACAGGGTCCCAGTTTCTCTGTCCCCCATCCCCAGGCCTATGTGTTGCCCCTTCCTGCCTCCCAGGAGACATTGGCTCGGATTTGGGCCTTCCCTGCTCCTGTGCCCTTCCCTCCACCACGCCACTTCCTGAGTAGCTGGTGCAGCCCTGCCCTGCCCAACACTGCTGGACCTCCAGGAGTGATGGGACAGTCCCACCCGTCCCCTGCCCCAGGGGCCCCACCGGCCCATCCTCCCTGCTTCCCGCTTCCCACTTCCCACTTCCCGGAGTACCTTCCTCAGCGCCTGCTCCGCCTCCCGGTTCTCCATGACCAGGTTGTAAAACTGTGACTGCAGCTGCAGGATCTCCTGCTGGATCTTGGCTACCCTGGCCTGTGATGCCCGGAAATCGGCTTTCTGCTGCTTCTCGGCCTCCTGCTTAGTGCGAAGGAGGCTGTTCTCTGAGAACTTGAGCACCTGGTGCAAGTGGTTTTTCAGTTCTTGGATCACAAAGTTCTCCTTTTCCACCTGAGCCAGGAAGAGAAAGGGCTCTGTTAACATCTCCATGCCCAGCCGGGCACAGTGGCTCACGCCTGTAATCCCAACACTTTGGGAGGCTGAGGCAGGTGGATCACCTGAGGTCAGTAGTTTGAGACCAGCCTGGCCAACGTGATGAAATCCCATCTCTTCTAAAAATACAAAAATTAGCTGGGCATGGTGGTGCATGCCTGTAATCCCAGCTACTCGAGAGGCTGAGGCAGGAGAATTGCTTGAACACAGGAAGTGGAGGTTGCAGTAAGCGGAGTTATCACACCACTGCACTGTAACTTGGGTGACAGAGTGAGACTCCCTCTCAAGAAAAACCCTCCATACCAACTGACAGTCATCAGAGGCTGGCACCACTGCATCCTCCCTCAGGGCCAGGCATGCCACCTGGGTATTATCTCTCTAATCACACCCCCAACCCCACAGTGGAGGTCAGGGACAGCCTGATCACAGACAAGAAAGCTGAGGCTCAAGGAGGTGGCTTCATCTGTCTGGGGCTGCCCAGCTCCACTGGGGCCTGAAGCTAGGTTTGTCTGACCTCGAGCCCACGTTCTCGGCCACCACTTTCTATTACCTTGCACGAATGAAGGGTACAAGCTTGTTGGATTGAGGCCACAGGGGAGGACTGGGACAGCAGTGATGCTCCTCCTGGGGACACAGGAGGGGAGGCCCAGCTGGCAGAGACACTTGATGGGGTGCATGAAGGTGTGCGATGCACACAGGCTGCAGGGATCACCAGCAGGCTCTCTCTTGAGGGCCTATGCCTGGCTTGTCCCCTGCCTTGGGTGGATTCTAGAACAGGAATGGGGGTGGAGGATGAGACAGTTTTGTGAAGAAGCTCTCAAGGCTTCTCATATACACTAGAGTCTCCCTCTGAGCACAGTGGTGCTATGGCTGCTCACATCACCATCTGGGGCTTGGGTCAGCTGGCAGCAGGCCTGCCGGGCATCTGCTCACATCCTGCGCACTGGGGGCAGGGAGGCAGCGTCTTTGGGGCAAGCCCGTCCTGCAGGCATGGCTTGAGGCACCAGGCGCTGGGAATATGATCGGCAGTCAGAGCTCTCCTTGTAGACTCCCCACACGTGCCTGATTGGTGTCTCCCCTCATTGTACACTGAGGTTCGATGACATGAAATTTGTCCACCTGGCAAAAATGGCATTTGACCCCAGGTCAGTCCAAGGTGAAGCCCCAAGCTGGTTCTAGCACCTGAATGAGACCAGCAGGGCCACCTGTGTCCCTCTGCCTATTCCTAGATGATGCCCCTTCCACCTTACAAGTAACGTCACTGCCCGAGGGCTCAGCAGCCTGTCCTCTGTCCACTCAGCAAATATACATCATGCCCCTCTTTTGGACAGGCTTACTAGGGAGACAGTGGCAGGCTGAAAGAGACAAGGTCCCCTTTTCTTGTGGATGAGCCAAACCTCTCAAGATCACACAAATCACACACAGATATGTTATCCACAAAGTTGGGTGAATGTTACCAACAAAGTCAGATGAATGCTTTAAAGGACAAATTCAATGAGAAGTGCCCAACCCAGCACCAGGGAGGAGGGTAGTGAATAGTTTCCCAGGGCCTTGAACCTCTCGTGAGTGGTGGGGGATAGAAACAGAAGGGCCTGTGGCAGTGCAGCCTGGCTATCCCCCATGTCTGCTCTCCCCAGAGAGGCTGTGGGGTAGAATGTGGAACATAACACGGCCCCGGTGACAGGTGGTGGGTCCTTCCTAGCACCTCTCTCTGCTGGGTGTGGCTACAAGATGTGCGTGGAAGTTCTGTGTGCCACCTCCACATGTGTCCTTAAGGGGCAGAACCAAGCCCTCTCCTCCCCTTTCCTCCTTCCTGTTGGCTGAACCGGGGGCCACATGATGGGGAAAGCTGGAGCAGCCATCTTGGCCCACAGGCAGAAGTCCCACGTGGGGTCAGCAGGGAAGTCACATCGAAGAAGCCAGACCTCTGACAACTTGGGGAGCAGAGATGCCACACCAGCTCCGGTATTTCCACTACAGAGAAATACATTGCCGTCTTAACTAAGCCAAAGCTATTTTGGGTGACTCTGTTATAGCAGCCAAATCTGTACTCACACATCATCTCACAGGATTTTTGTAAAGATTTAGAGAGAAAATGTATGTAAAACAAAATATACTGTATGTGTCCAATATGACAATTATTATTAGGTTTGGGATCATGCTACCGTTTCTTTTTCTTTTTCTTTTTCTTTTTTTTTTTTGAGATAGGGTCTTGCTCTGTAGCCCAGGCTGGACTACAGTGGTGCGATCTTAGCTCCCTGCAATCTCTGCCTTCTGGGCTCAAGTGATCCTCCCACGTCAGCCTCCTGAGTAGCTGGGACTACAGGTGTGCACCACCACACCCAGCTAATTTTGTCTTTTATGTAGAGACGGGGTTTCACCATGTTGCCCAGGCTGGTCTCGAACTCCTGAGCTAAAGTGATCCACCTGCCTTGGCTTCCCAAAGTGTTGGGATTACAGGCGTGAGCCACCACACTCCCATTTCCCTTCTTAAAAATTCTTCTAGCTGGTGTGATATGCCTATAATCCTAGCTACTCAGGAGGCTGAAGCTGGAAGATCCCTTGAAGCTAGGAGTTCAAGACCAGCCTGGGTAATAGAGTAAGACCCCATTTCTTTCCTTTCTTTTCTTTTCTCTTTTCTTCTCACCCTTTCTTTCCTTTCCTTCCTTCCTTTCTTTCTTTCTTTTGAGACAGAGTCTCACTCTGTCACACAGGCTGGAGTGTGATGGTGCAATCTTGGCTCACTGCAACCTCCACTTCCTGGGTTCAAGTGATTCTCCTGCCTCAGCCTCCCAAGTAGCTGAAATTACAGGCATGCGCCACCATGCCCAGATAATTTTTGTATTTTTAGTAGAGATGGGGGTTTCACCATGCTGGTCAGGCTGGTCTCGAACTCCTGACCTTAGGTGGTCCACCCGCCTCGGCCTCCCAAAGTGCTGGGCTTACAGGCATTAGCCACTGTGCCCAGCTAATTTTTTGTATTTTTTTTTTTAGTAGAGACGGGGTTTTGCCATGTTGGCCGGGCTGGTCTTGAACTCTTGACCTCAAGTGATTCATCCGCCTCGGCTTCCCAAAGTGCTGGGATTATAGGTGTGAGCCACCACTTCTGGCCAGAGACCCCATTTCCAAAAAAAGAAAAAAAATTTAATTAGGCATGGTCGCATGTGCCTATAGTCACAGCTACTTGTGAGGCTGAGCTAGGGGGATTGCCTGAGCCCAGGAGTTCAAGGCCAGCCTGGGCAACATAGTGAGGCCATGTCTCTACAAAAATTTAAAAAATTAGCCAAGAGTGGTGGCGCATGTCTGTAGTTTCAGCTACTCAAAAGGCTAAGGCAGGAGAATCGCCCAGGAGGTCAAGGCCACAGTGAGCTATGATTGTGCCACTGCACTCCAGCCTGGGTGACAGAGCAAGATCTTGTCTCTAACACTAAAAACTTCCAGAGACCAAACTCCTTGATTAGGTCTCAAGGCCCCGTGTGATCTGTCTCCTTCCCCTGCATTCCCAGCCCATCTTTGCCCCTTCCCTCTAGCTCACTGGCATTCTCTGGGTTTCTGAACTAGCCAGGCTTATTCCTATCTCATGACTGAGGTACACTCTACCCTCCACCTGGAACAGGGGTTGGCAAACTATGGCCCACAGGTCGAATCCAGCCAGTCACTTGTATTTGTAAGTAAAGTTCTGTTGGAACACAGCCCATTCATTTACATATTGTTTGTGGCTGCTTTCACCCTATAACAGCAGAGCTGAGTTGAGTAATTGCAACACACCATCTGGCCCACAAAGCCTAATGTATTTACTATCTGGCCTTTTGTAGAAAAAGTTGCGGCCAGGTGCTGTGGCTCACACCTGTAATTCCAGCACTTTGGGAGGCTGAGGTGGGAGGATCACTTGAGACCAGAAGTTCAAGACCAGCCTGGCCAACACGGCAAAACTCTGTCTCTACTAAAAGATACAAAAATCATCCAGGCATGGTGGCACATGCCTGTAATCCCAGCTACTCGGGAGGCTGAGGCACGAGAATCACTTGAACCTGGGAGATGAAGGCTGCAGTAAGCTGAGATCACAGCGCTGTATTCCAGCTTGGGCATAGACTAAGATTGTCTCAAAAAAAAAAAAAAAAGTTTGCTACTCCGTAGCTTGGAAGGTTCTTCCTCACTGTACTTGCCTGGTTCACGCCCTCGCATTCTTCATATCTTGGCTTCAATGTCCCTGACCCTTTTGGTGTAAGTTGAGTTCTCCTGTAACACTCCCTTATAGCACATTGTCCTTCTCAAAACTGTAATTAAATGAGTTTTTAATTCCTACCTTCCTTACTGTGAACTCCATGAGGCTGGAACCACATGGGCTTATTTATAAGACCTGGTACCTAGTAAGTACTTACAATAATTTGTGGAGTAAATGAATTAAAAAAAGAAAGAAAGAAAGAAAAGCTATTTAGGCCAGGCGCAATCCCGGCACTTTGGGAGGCCAAGGCGGGCAGATCACTTGGAGTCAGGAGTTCAAGACCAGCCTGGCCAACATGGTGAAACCTCATATCTACTAAAAATAAAAAAATTAGTTGGGCATTGTGGCAAGCACCTGTAGTCCCAGCGACTCGGGAGGCTGAACCAGAATTGCTTGAACCCAGGATGTAGAAAATGAAATAAATAGAGGTTCCTCTTCAAAGGAACTTTCCTCCCAGTCTAATTCAGAATAGGTAGTAACCTCTCTTAGAACCAAAATTTACTCAAAGACCTGTGCTAATATTCTTCAATTCAGCTAGCTATAATAAAGAAATCAATAGGCCAGTCGCCGTGGCTCATGCCTGTAATCCCAGCACTTTGGGAGGCCAAGGTGGGTGGATCATGATGGCAAGAGATCGAGACCATCCTGGCTAACATGGTGAAACCCCATCTCTACTAAAAATAAAAAATAAAAATAAAAATAAAAAAAATTAGCCAGGCATGGTGGCAGGCACCTGTGGTTGCAGCTACTCGGGAGGCTGAGGCAGGAGAATGGCATGAACCTGGGAAGCAGAGCTTGCAGTGAACCGATACCGTGCCACTGCACTCCAGCCTGGGTGACAGAGCAACACTCCATCTCAAAAAAAAAAAAAAGAAATCAATATACTATGTTCTTAGCTCCCACATTTTAGCTTAGATATTTGCCCTGGCATACCTGAACCGGTCTGAGCAAGCATTAGGTGATAGCCTACTCCTCTTCCTTATTTGGAGGTGTTTTTCCCTCTCTCAGCATTCCAGAAGTTACTTCCTCTCTTCCTTTGTTCCCCTCTGCCTTTGCCTCTTTTGGGAAGTTCTAAGTTGCTAGCCAATTGGGTTGAGTACAGAATGTGAGGTCCCGTTCCAGGCAATGGAAACTGGACACAGCAGAGGGTGGATGCGTCAGGTTATAAGTGACCCTGTCTCTTTTGTTCATGTGTACTCCCGTGGGAAGACTGCTAGCGAGCGGCACCCTTTCTGCAGAAAGTAAACTAGCCTTGCTGAGAGATCCTTTGTCTCAGTGTTGATTTTGGTGACACCAAGTACGCATTCCCAACAAGGGAGGTGGAGGTTGCAGTGAACCAAGATGTTGCCACTGCACTTTAGCCTGGGTGACACGGCAAGACTCCATCTTTAAAAAAAATCATGGGGGAGGCCGGGCACAGTGGCTCATGCCTGTAACCCCAGCACTTTGGGAGGCCAAGGCAGAAGGATCTCTTGAACCCAGAATTTCGAGACCAACCTGGGCAACGTAGCGAGAGCCCATCCTTACAAACAATCAAAAAATTAGCCAGCCATGGTGACACACACCTGTAGTCCCAGCTACTTGGGAGGGTGAGATGGGAGGATTGCTTGAGCCTGAAAGATGGAGGCTGCAGTGTGCTGTGATCATGCCACTGTACTCTAGCCTGGGTGACAGAGTGAGACCCTGTATCAAAAAATCAGTCAATCAATTGGCCAGGCGCAGTGGCCAGCACTTTGGGAGGCCGAGGCAGGAGGATCACTTGAGGTCAGGAGTTCTAGACCAGCCTGGCCAACATGGCGAAAACCCATCTCTACTAAAAATACAAAAATTAGCTGGGCGTGGTTGCGTATGTCTGTAATCCCAGCTACTTGGGAGGCTGAGGTGGGAGAATCGCTTGAACCCAGAAGGTAGAGGTTGCAATGAGTCGAGATCATGCCACTGCACTCTATCCTGGACAACAGAGCGAGACTACATCTTAAAAAAAAAAAAAAATCAATCAATCATTGAGGAAAAACCCAACCAACAAAAAAGATTTGTGTCACTCCTTCAGTAATTTCAGCAGTACTATGAAATAATACCTCCGCATTCCTGTTCTTCATTCTCTCCGCCAATTCATTTTCAAGAGTATCGATGATTTGTTGGTTATTACTATTCTGTCTATTGATATCCTGTATGAACTGGGCCTTATCCCTCGCTTCCATGGGACTAGTGACTAGTTTTTCAAACAGGAAACCACGAAGCTCTATTAGGCTGTCAATAAAATTCTGGGCTTCTGCACTTCTACTCTGCGTCTGCATCTGCAGAAGCCTAGCAGCCTGTGGGTTGCTGAGCAAGAGTCTCAGGACATTCTTGGTGGAGTCTTTGATCTGCTGCGTAAGTGGTGAGAGGCTGGATTTCTGCAGTTCTATGGAAAGGAGGCGGTCTCTGAGCCACCCTTCCTCCTCAGCCTCTTCCTGCTCCTGCAGTTGCCTTTCTTTCTCCTTCAGGCACCTGATGTTTTCCAGGAGGACCTGGCAGAGATCCTCGTGCTCTCTCACTGCCCTCATGATGTCCTCCCCCAGCATCCCCTCCACATCCTCTCTGTTGGATGCCACATATGACAGCAGGGTCACCAGCTCCACCTTGTAGATCGCCTCATCCAGGATGGACATGATCCTTTTGGCCTCAATGGTGGTGAGTTTGGTCCTAGAGGGAACCAAGGGTTTTAGTGGGTCAGCTGGCCTTTTAGATGGGTCTGTCTTTGGCCCTATTCTGTTGATGGCAGGGGCCTGATACAAAGGGGCCATGGCAAGAATGTCTAAATCCATCTTGTGAGCAGCCCTCTGTGCCTCTGTAGGTCCGCAGAGATGGAGACTTCGGTAGACTACTTGGGTCTCATGCTTTTATTGTCTCTGGCCATCCTGCAAAAGGAAGAGGTAGGTGTGAGTGTAGCTGTGCTGACATCTGTGTGGTTAGTGTGGCTGCAGAAACCACAACTGTTGACATTAAGAGTTCATCTTAGGTCCTCCGTCGCTTTTACACAGAACCTTTCTCTGGAAGCAGTTTTCAACTTTGTGAGGATGTTAGGGCCACAAGGGCAGGAAGACCAAGCCTGGAGGTGTCTCAGGCAAATGTGTCAGGCAGGGACTAGCCAGGAAGACAGATGCCATTCTAAGGATTTAAAACCAGAGACTGGTTACCTCAGTGATGGGAGAGTTGAGAGGTCAACCAGGGGAAGACAAAGCCATCCTACAATTGTCAATGGCAGGAAGCCACCACATGAAGAGGTGGTGAGCCTGGGGCCCAGGGTCACCCAGGGGAAGCTTGAACTACAGCCATCAATTCCCAGAGGAGCTAGAGACATTGCCGGAAATGCAGGTGAAAGAACGGTGGCAGTGGGGGAGGAGAAATACCCTGGTTTCTCTCTTTCTACTGCCCTTGGCCAAAACCAGCAGGAAACCAACTGACAAGGGAGCCTGGGCAATGGAACCGCAGGCATCAGCCTAAGTCTGAGCAGGACAGGGACAAGGACAGGGCAGACAGTGGTTAAGACTAACAGGACTAGGAATGGCACATTTTCACTTATTTTAAAGTTTTTTTTTTTTTGGTTTTTTTGAGGCAGAGTCTTGCTCTGTCGCCCAGGCTGCAGTACAGTGGCACGATCTCGGCTCACTTAACCTCCGCCTCCCGGGTTCAAATGATTCTCCTGCCTCAGCCTCCTGAGCAGCTGGGACTACAGGCGCACACCACCATGCCTGGCTAATTTTTGTATTTTTAGTAGAGACAGGGTTTTGCAATGTTGGCCAGGTTGGTCTCAAACTCCTTATCTCAGGTGATCCACCTGCCTTTGCCTCCCAAAGTGCTGAGATTACAGGCCTGAGCCACCACGCCCGGCCATTTTTAAGTACTGATTTTAAAAATTGGTGGCATGGATGGTGGTGAAATACAACTTTGAAATACAATTTAAAAAACTGTTTCACGGCCGGGCACGGTGGCTCAAGCTTGTAATCCCAGCACTTTGGGAGGCCGAGGCGGGCGGATCACAAGGTCAGGAGGAGATCGAGACCATCCTGGCTAACACGGTGAAACCCCGCCTCTACTAAAAAATACAAAAAACTAGCCAGGCGAGGTGGCGGGCGCCTGTAGTCCCAGCTACTCGGGAGGCTGAGGCAGGAGAATGGTGTGAATCCGGGAAGCGGAGCTTGCAGTGAGCTGAGATCCGGCCACTGCACTTCAGCTTGGGCGACAGAGCGAGACTCTGTCTCAAAAAAAAAAAACAAAAAAACTGTTTCACTAAATGCGATGTTGCATTCTGAATTGGATTCTGGAGTGGAAAAAGGACATTAGTGGAACTGGAGAAATCCAAATCTAGTCTAAAGTTTAGTTAATAGCATTGTACCAACATTAATTTTGTAGGCACTCTGTTACCCTGGCTGGAGTGCAGTGGTGTGACCACGGCTCACTCCAGCCTCAACCTACTGTGCTCAAGTGATCCTCCTGTCTCAGCCTCTCAAGTAGCTAGGACTACAGGTGCTCGATGCCTGGCTAATTTTTTAACTTTTTGTAGGGATGAGCTCCACTATGTTGCCCAGGCTGATCTTGAACTCCTAGGCTCAAGCAATCCTCCTACCTTAGCCTCCTAGTGTTGGGAATACAGACATGAGCCACCATGACGGGCCTAATTTTGTGGTTTTCACAAACACATCAAGTTTATCTAAGATGTTAACATTAGGGGGAGCTGAATGGAGGGCATACAGGAACTCTCTGTACTATCTTTGCAACTTTTCTATAAATCTACATTTATTACAGAGTAAAAAGCTTAGCTAAAAGACTGTTTCAGGCCAGGCCTGGCAGCTCACACCTGTAATCACAGCACTTTGGGAGGCCAAGGCAGGCGTATTACCTGAGGTCAGGAGTTCAAGACAAGCCTGGCCAACATGGCAAAACCCCGTCTCTACTGAAAATACGAGAGAATGCCAGGCATGGTGGTGCATGCCTGTTACTCGGGTTAATCCCAGTTACTTGGGAAGCTGAGGCATGAGAATCTCTTGAACCCAGGAGGCGGAGGTTGCAGTAAGCCAAGTTTGCATCACTGTACTCCAGCCTGGGCAATAGAATAAGACTCTGTTTCAAAAGATAGATAGATAAGTAAATAAATAACTGTTTCAGAAAAATGTATAGGGCAGAGATCAGTAATTTATATTGCTTTCATAGTACCATAGCTAAAAGTACTAGCTTTGCACAGCCCCACTTGGGTTCAAATCCTTGCTGGGGGTCTCTGGGCTGCTCATTTAATCTTCCAGAGCTTGGGCTTCCTCAGATGTAAAACAGGAGTCCTCAGGATCAATGAGAAGCTTCCAGCACAGGGCCTGCATGCTGTAAAAGTTCAATAAATAACTAATAGCATTAACACAGGAAAACGAAAATCCCAAGTCCAGGACTTTAGTGATTTCTGATGCAACTATCAAACGAATACCTGCTGCCTTGGCCAGGCACAGGGGCTCACGCCTGTAATCCTATCACTTTGGGAAGCTGAGGTGGGAGGATCGCTTGAGCCCAGAAGTTCAAGACCAGCCTGGGAAACATAGCAAGGCCCTATCTCTTTAAAAAAAAAAAAAAAAAAGAGAACACCTACTGCCCAGGATGTCTACCCACCCACCAACACCATGTCTCAGATGGACACCCACCATAACATCCCCATCCCTCACCCTGATTATTCTTCTTCTCTTCCCCCTTATCCTGTTTGTTCTCCAGGTTAAGTATCAGCATATGACATCCCTATATACACCTGTTTATTTGTTTATTGTCTGTCTTTCCCCCCTCTCCTAAGAAGTAAAGCACCAATGAAAGCTGTAAGTTACTACTTACAGGTTACCTGTGCCACTTTTATTTTCATATTGTCTGTAGATGTGAGAAATGTTTTGAAGAAAGAATCATTAGGACTTGATGAGTGAAAGAGTTTTGAGTTTGGGTGACTGGTAGTGAAAGATGGGGCCCTTAAGAAACTATGGCAGAAATTGGGAGAGGAAGTTTGGAGGGGAGAACAATGAGCTCACTTTTAAACTCATTGAGCTCTAGTTGCCGTGCTGCAGTGGACAATGGTGTCTTGGCCTTCCCATGATCCATTTCCTCTTTTTTTTTTTTTGACACAGGGTCTCATTCTGTCACCCAGGCTGGAGTGCAGTGGCACGATCATGGCTCACTGCAACCTCGACTTCCTGGGCTCAAACAGTCCTCCTGCCTCATGCTCCCGAGTAGCTGGTACTATAGGCACGTGCCACCATGCCCAGCTAATTATTGTATTTTTATTTTTGTAGAGATAGGGTCTCGCTGTGTTGCCCAGGAGAAGGAAGTGACACTTGAAGCCACAAAAGATATCTTCAACTCACCAAACCAAAGAGCACACCAAGAGAATGGCAGGGAATCAAAGAAACACCTAAAGTGACTAAGAACGAAAAAGAAAGGCAGGCCAAATCAGGTGCTAAGGATGTTTAGTTCCTTGGCAAGGCAGAATGGATTCAAAATCAATCCAGGTGTCATGGTTCATGCCTGTAATCCTAACACTTTGGGAGACTGAGGCAGGAGGATTGCTTGAGCACAGGAGTTTGAGGCTGCAGTGAGCTATGATCAGGCCACTGCACTTCAGCTTGAGCAACAGAGTGAGACCCTGTCTCTTAAAACAAAAACAAAACAAACAAACAAACAAACAAAAACAACCAGAAGCCCCTTTGGGAGCAGAGGACTGAGGATTATCTTCAGTCACTTTGGTTCACACACACTTCCTGTTCCCTAATGAATCTCATGAGATCCTTTGAGGCTTTTCCTGAAGACAAAGTTTTAGGAGGCTGGGCATGGTGGCTCACACCTGTAATCCCAGTACTTTGGGAGGCCAAGGAGGGAAGATTGCTTGAGCCCAGGAGTTCAAGATTAGCCTGGGCAACAAAATGAGACCTCTACAAAAAGTTAAAAAAAAAAAAAATTAGGCCACCACAGTGGCAGGTTCCTGTAGTCTCCGCTATTTGGGGAGCTGAGGCAGGAGGACTGCTTGAGCTGGGGAGGTTGAGACTGCAGTGAGCCATGATCGCACCACTGCACTCCAGCCTGGGTGACAGAGCAAGACCCTACCTCTCCTCTTTTTTTTTTTTTTTAGCCAGAGTTTTGCTCTTGTCGCCCAGGCTGGAGTGCAATGGTGTGATGTTGGCTCACTGCAACCTCTGCCTCCCAGGTACAAGCAGTTTCCTGTCTCAGCCTCCCCAGTAGCTAGGATTACAGGCATGCGCCACCATGCTAGCCTAATTTTGTATTTTTAGTAGAGACAATGTTTCACCATGTTGACCAGGCTGGTCTTGAACTCCTCAGGTGATCTGCCCACCTTGGCCTCCCAAACTGGTGGGATTACAGGTGTGAGCCACTGCGCCAGGCCTAGATCCTATCTCATAAGTGAAAAAAAAGTTTTAGGGACAGCCATGGAGCTTTCTCAGCCTCTCCGAGGATGAAGGATCTTTGCCCATGGCCACAGGATGAATGTGAACAAGGTAGTTAATGAATGCAGTCCTCTCCATTGTACCCCAAAGCTCTCAGGCATAAATCAAAACGCCTGAATTCTTTAGAGAATGCGACTGGAAATGCAATGTTATATGAAATGTTTCCAATTTGCTTTCAGCCAAATTACCTCTTTTGCTTTAAAGGGCAAACTTGTTTTCTTTGATTATGATGACACCCATCAGTTCTTGACAGCTCATTTTCGTGAACAAGAAAAAGCCCGTGGAACTAGGATTGAGGGGAAATGCATCTGACTCTGACAACAAAAATGACTGGAGAATCTCTTTTCCTTGAATCCTAATAAGATCATTTCATGTCCTTTTTAATGCCACTAACCTTAATATTTAAATCATTTCCAACTTAAGCATCTCCTTTTAAAATTCCTGCCCTGAGAGTGAAGCAAACTGTTAATGGATGGGAAACTTTAATTGGATATTCCCTTTATTTGTCATTAATTCTGCTGATGAACTTTATAAATGGAAATATATCTTTATCATGTAAATTATACCTCATCTTCATTCAAACAGGCTTGTTGGATATTTTATTACTTTCACTCTTAGAATATTTTGAGGAAAAAAAAGATTTGAACTAAATTATATATTTTTTCCCCCTAGAGAGAAGGAAAAAACCCAACACTTACAACTACCCTACAAATCCAAACTGGCACGTGGAAAAGTCAGAGGGTGTTAAAAAAACAAAACAAAACAACTGGAGTGTGGAAGATGGATTTCTCTCTCTTTTTAAATTTACTCTTAATTTAGGTTCTGGGGTACATGTGCAGGTTTGTCATACAGGTAAATTGCATGTCATGGGGGTTTGGTGTACAGATTATTTCATCACCCAGGTAATAAGCACAATACCTGATAGGTAGTTTTTCCATCCTCATCCGGATCTCATTTTAAGGAATACCATTTTAACATTAGCTAAGTAAGTTCTTGAGAACTTACTGTGTAGCAGACACTGTTCTGAATGCTGTATACGAACTAATTCCTTTAATCCTTGCAAGAACTCTATGAGGTAGGTGCTATTACCTCTATTTCACAGATGAAGAAAGGGAGACAGAGAGAGAGGTTAGATGATTCTAGTTAGTTTACAGCTAGGAAGTGACAGAGCCAGCACCCCATCGGCAGTAGTCTGTCCAGTCTCTTGATTTTAAGATTGACTTCTGGCCGGGCGCAGTGGCTCACGCCTGTAATGCCACCACTTTAGGAGGCTGAGACAGGTTGATCACTTGAGGCCAGGAGTTTGAGACCAGCCTGGCCAACATAGTGAAACCCTATCCCTACAAAAAATACAAAAATTAGCTGGGTGTGGTGGTGGGCACCTGTGAAGGCTGAGGCAGAAGAATTGCTTGAACCTGGGAGACGGAGGTTGCAGTGAGCCAATATCGCACCACTGCACTACAGCCTGGGTGACACAGTAAGACTACGGTTCAAAAAAAAAAAAAAAAAAACAAGGTCTTGCTATGTTGCCCAGGCTGGTCTTGAACTCCTGGGCTCAAGAGGAATTTTCTTTTTAGCCTCAGAAAGATCTCACTACCCTCTAAACCTCTAGCTTTCTTCAGAACTCTGTATGTTTTATCCGAGTCTTTCAAGTCTAGACAGGGAAAGGGAGGGGCTGGAAAGAAGCAATAGAGTCATGATGAAACCTGCTATCCGAAGCAACTACTATACAGTAGGTGCTCAATAAAGAAATCACTGTTGCGGTTGGGCTCGGTGACTCACACCTGTAATTCCAGCACTTTGGCAGGCCGAGGCAGGTGGATTACCTGAGGTCAGGAGTTTGAGACCAGCCTGGGCAATATGGCGAAACTCCGTCTCTACTAAAAATACAAAAATTAGCCAGGTGTGGTAAAACATGCCTGTAATCCCACCTACTTGGGAGGCTGAGGCAGAAGAATCACTTGAACCGGGGAGATGGGGGTTGCAGTGAGCTGAGATCACACCACTGTACACTCCAGCCTGGGTGACAGCGTGAGACTCCATCTCAAAAAAAAAAAGAAAAAGAAAAAATCACTGTTGAATAAATGAGATGGCAAACCCAGATTTACCAATAGGCCTGTCTCCTCACTGGGAGATGCTGGCATAATAGGATAATGTTGTTTTGCAAAATATATATGTCCTGAATTGGAGTCAGAAAAGAGAGTCATATTTTCTTTTTTTTTTTTTTTGAGACGGAGTCTCGCTCTGTCGCCCGGGCTGGAGTGCAGTGGCGCGATCTCCACTCGCTGTAAGCTCCGCCTCCCAGGTTCACGCCATTCTCCTGCCTCAGCCTCCCGAGTAGCTGGGACTACAGGTGCCCGCCACCACACCTGGCTAATTTTTTATATTTTTAGTAGAGATGGGGTTTCACCATGTCAGCCAGGATGGTCTCTATCTCCTGACCTCATGATCCACCAGCCTCGGCCTCCCAAAGTGCTGGGATTACAGGCGTGAGCCACTGTGCCCTGCCGAGAGTCATATTTTCATGATAAAACTGTAGGCCAAGAATTGGCCTATGAATTGTTTTGCATCCCTTTACTCAGGGCTTGGAATTTTTTAAATAAAAGATTTAAATGTAATTAAGTTTTTACTTTTTCATAGTTGAGTGGTTTCTTTTTTTGTCTTTTTGTGACTAGTTTTGAACTATTACCCAATCCTCCTCTCTCGTTCTTTTTGAGAACCTGTGTTTTTTTATATTGGTCTATATATAAACCAATATATATTTATATTGGTTTATAATTGGTCTGTAAAAGATTCCCAGGCTAGGGCTGCAGCAACGAAAGCTGGAGGTATTGACAGATGGGACCCTGTTTGTAATGCTGCCTGGGTGGCTGTAGGCTCTAGGATTATCTGGTGCTTTGGAGACACAGGACACGGGATAGTGACTCAAGTTGGGAGGGAATGTGCCCCCCCCAGGACAGATTTCTATGTTGCTGGTTATGATGAAATACTTTCCACTGGCCACAAGCTATATAGCCTTGGGCAAGTCCTCTTGATCTTCTGGGCTTTCATTTCCTCATTACTGAAGTGGAAACTAAAAACACATTTGGAATGCAATTCCAGTGTCTCACCACTTCCTGGCTGTGTGGCTTTGGGTAAGCTGATTAACCTCTCTAAGCTTTGGTGTTCTACCCGTGAAATGGGGACACAGCACTGTTGTGGGAATGAAATGAAATCCTTGCTCAAAAGTGTTAAGCTTTTATGACTTTTAGTACTACTTCAAAAATTATATGTTAATATCAACACTTTAATATCTTAAAATAGATGTACCTTTCAACAAAATAATATGGTATATGTTTTTGTGTCAAAGGCTTTATAAAGAGCCAAAACAGAAGCAGTTTTTACTCCTTTTTACTATTTCGTTTTTAATTTTGCTGGTTTCTATATTATTCATGTTCTCCCGTTAGTGACTGAAGAAGACCGAGTTCCCTTAAATCACTCCCTATTGTCCACTCTACCTTCCTTATCAATCAGTTCATCAGGAATTTTAATTCCTCTTTTGGTTACAGTGTCACTTTAGAAATGACTGGTTATATCTAACTGTAGACAGTATCACTTTGGCAGTTTCAGACAGAAGGATTTCCTAGTAGTGAATCTAGATTATTCTACCATCAACTTCTCCAACTTGAAAAAAATATTTAACTACTACACACCTATTAGAATGGCCAAAATCTAGAACACCGACAACTCCAAATGCTGGTGAGGATGTGAAGCAGAAAACTCTGTCATTGTTGGTGGGAATGCAACATGGTGCAGCCACTTTGGAAGACGGCTGTTTTCTTACAAATTTAAACCTGCTCTTACTGTACGATCCAGTAATCACACTCCTTGGTGTTTACCCAAAGGAGTTGAAAATGCATGTCCACACAAAAACCTGCACACAAAAAAAGCTTATGGATATTTATAGCAGCTTCATTCACAACTGCCAAAATTTGGGAGCAACCAAGATGTCCTTCAGGAGCTGAATAGCTAAATAAACAGTAGTGCATCCAGACAATGGAATACAGGATTATTCAGCGTTAAAAAGAAATGAGCTGTCAAGCCATAAAAAGACGTGGAAGAAACTTAAATGCGTATCACTAAGTGAAAGAAGCCAATCTGAAGAAGCTGCATATGGTATCACTCTAACTATATGACATTCTGGCAAAGGCAAAACTATGGAGATAGTAAAAAGATCAGTGTTGTCTAAGGGCTGGGGGAAGGGAGGGATGAATAGGCAGAATAGGGAGGATTTTTAGGGAAGTGAAAATACTATGTACCTTACTACAACGATGGATACCATTGTTATACATTTATCCAAATTCACAGAATGTACAACACCAAGTGTGAACCCTTATCCCTTATGTAAACTATGGAATTTGGATGCTGCTGCTGATGTGTCAATATAGGTTCATCAGCTGTAACAAATGCACCTCTCTGGTAGGGGAGGTTGATGGTGGTGCAGGCTGTTCATATGGGAATAGGGAGTATATGGGAACTCTCTCTACCTTTCTGTCAATTTTGCTGTGCATCTAAAACTGCTTAAAAAATAATATCTTAGGGTTGCAACCCTTTATTGGGCAGTGAAATCAATTTGCCGACGGGGACTAGTGTTAAAAATAAATGAAACAGGGTCAGGCACGGTGGCTCACGCCTGTAATCCCAGCACTTTGGGAGGCCGAGGCGGGTGGATCACCTGAGGTCAAGAGTTCGAGACCAAGCCTGGCCAACATGGTGAAACCCCGTCTCTACTAAAAATACAAAAATTAGCAGCGCATGATGGCGGGCACCTGTAATCCCAGCTACCTGGTAGGCTGAGGCAGGAGAATTGCTTGAACCCGAGAGGCGTAGGTTACAGTGAGCCGAGATTGCACCACTGCACTCCAGCCTGGGCAACAGAGAGAGGCTCTGTCTCAAAAACAAAACAAACAAAAAACAGCCTATCTCAAATCCCTCCTGCTCTCAGGCACTAACATATAATGCTCCTTTATGTCAGAAACCAACCCCCTATGAACAATTTCTCCCTGGATTAACAATTTCTCATTTTTAGGTCTTAGCTCAATGGCTACCCCTTCTCAGACAGGAACACACAGCACTTTACAACCTGTGGAAACTCTCTCACCTTTCCTGCATGGTACTAATCACGCATGTAATTTTTTTTTTACAGCTCTATTGAGGTGTAATTTATATTACCATAAAATTCACCCATTGTAAGTGTAAAACTCAATGACTATTTTTGTAAATGTATCTAAAGTTGTCACATTAGTTTTAGATACAATCCTGTTTTAGAACATTTCTATCACTCCCCCAAATTCCCATGAGTTAATCTGCAAACGATCTCTGTTTCCACGCACATTTTTTTGTTGTAGTTGTTTTGTTTTTGAGACTGAATCTCGCTCTGTCGCCCAGGCTGGAGTACAGTGGCGTGATACTGGCTCACTGCAACCTCCACCTTCCGGATTCAAGCAATTCTCATGCCTCAGCCTCCTAAGTAGCTGGGATTACAGGTGCGCGTCACCACGCTTGGCTAATTTTTGTGTTTTTAGGAGAGATGGGGTTTCACCATGTTGCCCAGGCTGGTCTTGAACTCCTGGCCTCAAGTGATCAACCTGCCTTGGCCTCCCAAAGTGCTGGGATTGCAGGTGTGAGCCACTGCCCCGGCCTCCACTCACATTTAACTTTCCTGGATAGTTCATATAAATGGGATCATGCGGTACGTAATTGTTTGCATCTGACTTTTTGCTTAGCACATTGATTTTCAACCTGGGGCAACTTTGCCCTCCAGAAGACACTTGGCAATAATCGGAAGATGCATTTGCTTGTCACAGCTGAGAGAAGCTACTACTGGCATCTTGTGGGTAGAGGCTCATAATACTGCTAAATATCCTACAATTGGCAGGATAGTCCCCCATAACAAAGAATTATCTCATCCAAAATGTCAGTAGAGCTGAGGTTGAAAAATCCTGCCTTTTTTTTTTTGTTTTTTTTTTTTTGAGACAGAGTTTCCCTCTTGTTGCCGAGGCTGGAGTGCCATGACATGATCTCGGCTCACTGCAACCTCTGACTCCCGGGTTCAAGCAATTCTCCTGCCTCAGCATCCTGAGTAAGCTGGGATTACAGGCATGTGCCACCATGCCCAGCTAATTTTTTTGTATTTTAGTAGAGACAGGGTTTCTCCATGTTGGTCAGGCTGGTCTCGAATTCCCTACCTCAGGTGATCCACCTGCCTTGGCCTCCCAAAGTGCTAGGATTTACAGGCGTGAGCCACCATGCCCGGCTGACTTTTTTTTTTTTTTTTTAATAGATAGGGTATTACTCTGTCACCCAGGCTGGAGTGCAGCAGTGCAATCATGGCTCACTATAGCCTCGACATCCCTAGGCTCAGGTGATCCTCCCATCTCAGCCTCCTGAATAGTCAGGACTACAGGCGCATGCCACCATGCCCGGCTAATTTTTGTATTTTTTGTAGAGATGGGGTCTCACTTTGTTGCCAGGCTGCTCTCAAACTCCTAGGCTTAAACGATCGTCCTGCCTTGGCCTTCCAAATTGCTGGGATTACAGGCGTGAGCCACTGGGCCAAAAACCCTCGACTTAACATGTTTTTCAGGTTCATCCAGGTTGTAGCAATTATTGTATTTCATTCCTGTATAGAATTTTATTGAATAGTATTCCATTCTATGGAAATATCACGAGTTGTTTATTCATTCACCTGTTGATGACATTTGGGTTGTTTCCAGTTTTGGGCTGTTAAGAGTGCTGTTGCTAAGAACATTTATATTTAAGTATTTGTGTAGACTTATGTTTTCACTTGGGGGGGTACCTTCCTAAGAGTGGAATTGCTAGGTTATGTGTTAGTTTATTTTTCATTTGTTTTATTTATTTATTTATTTACTTACTTATTTATTTTTTGAGATAGGGTCTCGCTCTGTCACACAGACTGGAGTGCAGTGGAGCAATCTCAGCTCACTGCAACCTCCGCCTCCTGGGTTCAAGTGATTCTCCTGCCTCAGCCTCCCAAGTAGCTGGGATTACAGGGGCCCGCCAGCATGCCCTGCTAATTTTTGTATTTTTAGTAGAGACAGGGTTTTGCTATGTTGGCCAGTCTGGTCTCGAACTCCTGACCTCAGGTGATCCACCTGCCTGTGCCTCCCACAGTGCTGGGATTACAGGCAGGAGCCACTGTGCCTGGCCTATGTTTAACTTTTTAAGAAACTGCCAACTATATTTCAAATTGGTGGTACCAATTGGTATTCTGCTGTACCTACCAGCAATATATGAAAGCTACAGTTTGTTTATTTATCTACATGATGATACTTGGGATTGTCTTTTTGATTTTTAAATGTCTACTCAACTCTTTTGCCCATTAAAAAAATTGAGTTGTCTGGCCGGGCGCGGTGGCTCAAGCCTGTAATCCCAGCACTTTGGGAGGCCGGAACCCCATTCCACATCTCCCACGATCCGCGACCCTTTCCCACCTAGTTACTCACCCGCTCTGACGGCTCCAGGTTTCCCTAGCCACAGTTACCACCACGGTCCCAGTGTTGCGAGGTTACCCGCCAACCTCAGAAGGCGGGACTCGGTGTCTGACTGACCTTTCTTTTCACCATTCAATTTCTTGTTCAGCTCAATTGTCCCCACCTCCTGAAGTCCGACCAATCAGAAGCACCGCCATTTTTACCTTTCACCAATGGAAAGACTTGGGACTCCCTCTGGGTTGGACTCAACGAGTAAGGCGGGGAAGATGGGAGGAGAAAAGGGCGTGGATTCTTCGTCCCGCCCCTTCTTAAGGAGGCGGGCAGGGAGTACTGCCTTGGCTGCGGGCGAGACCTGTGGAAGGACGTGAGAATTGACCAATCAGAGCTCATCATGGTAGCCCAGTTAGCCAGTAGGACGCTGTGAAGGGGAAATGGGGCGGGGCCAGCGGGGTTGAGAGGACGGTAGGCGGCGGATGAGAGAGCTGGCGCAGCTACCCTGGTGGCGGTGGCTGAAGTGGCGGCGGCTGCGGCGGCTGCAACAGCTTCAGGCTCGGGGTTTTGGCGGCGGCGCCGGCGGGCTGGGCTGCGTGGTGCGGACCCCGGCGCGCGGTCCGGGTTGCTGGGGCGGCGCGTGTAAGAATCCGAGGGATGCGAGGACTTGGCCAGAGGGAGAGGGCAGGGATCAGGGGTCAGAGGGCGCGGAGTAAGGGGTTGCGGCGCGACACTCTGGTGTGGGAGGTGGGCTGAATGGGCCCAGAGAGGGCGCGGGGAAGTCTCCGCCGCGCTACTCTCCGTCCAGCCCGGGCCGGGGCTTTGCACCCTCTCTCCTCGCCCCCGACTTCTTGGGGCGACCCTCACGTGGGCGCCCAGCCAGGGGCTGGTAGCACGTGGAGCTGGAGCCAGCGCTCCTGCCTCCTTCTTCCTCCCTCCCTCGCTCTTCTCCCTGGCGCCCTCAGGTGACCCCGCAGGAGTCTCGTGCCCGGGTCAGGCTGCCCCAGCGGACAGCAGGATGGCAGCTGGCCCTCTTCCCCTAGGCCCTTTCCCCAGGGCTGGCCATTTGGGTCCTCTGTAGAGGCAGAAGCAAAGCCCGCGGAGGGAACACTGGACCAGGACTCAGGAGTCCCGGGTTCTAGCCCTGCTCCTGCACTGTGTGACCTTGGGCAAGTCTCTTCCCCTCTCTGGACCTCATTTTTGTCTCTCTGGACAAATGACGTGTTTGAATTCAAATCAGGGTACTGGTTCTAGTCGTAGGTGTATATAGGGTAATGGTTAAGCAGGAAGGTTCCCTGATTCAGACTGCCTGGGTTGAAACTTACACGAGGCAAGTTAACCACTCCAAGATTCAATTTCTTCATTAGTAAAGTGGGGATATTAGCTAAGATAGGATTTTTCAACAGCAGCTCAATTGACATTTTGAGCCACATAATCCCCCGACTCCACCCACCAGCAGTCCCCTCACACCCAAGTTGTGACGAAGATGTCTCCAGACATTCCTGATGTCCCTGTGGGGGCAAAAATCACCCCAGTTGAAAGCCAATGGGCAAAGACAATACAGGCAGGCAAGCAGTCATATATTCAACAGTTAAACAACCGTGTCCAAGCGTTTGAATGCGAGAACTTTAATCTATGGTGGCAGATATCATGAAAATTATGCATGAACCGCCCCCCCGCCTCTTTTTTTTTTTTTAGCCCATCATTAATGTTAGTGTATTTTATGTGTGGCCCAAGACAGTTCTTCCAGCGTGGCCCAGGGAAACCAAAATGTTGGACAGCCGTGAGTGAGTTAAAACATAGAAACCACTAGCCATTATGATAATGGTAACATTAAGAAACCTCTTCTCTGTGAGTTAATAAATTCTCCTGCCTTCAAAGTAAATATGGGAAATGATTGTCAAAACTGAGTAATGGATACAAGGCAGTCCACGTATATATTCTCTGCACTTTTGAGTATGTTTGAAAATGTCTGTGGTAAAAAGTTAAACCAAAACGACAATACAACCATAATTCTTAAGACTGCCAAATAGTAGTGTCTCATCTGGGATTTCCTCTTCTGCCTCTCCACTGCTGAGATTTAAAAGCAAAATAAATCCCCAGATCTGGAGGAAACTTAAAAAAAAAATCTCACAGGAAGTGTGCTGGGCAGAGAGCTACGGGCTTAGCGGCAAGCAGAACGGTGTTTACTTACGCTGCCTTGTTTCAAAAAGTTGTACCGTTCCCTGTGGATGCATACGGATTTGCTCAGAGTTGTTCCAGTGATTCGAGGAAGAAGTCAGTTGCTCAGTTGCCATTGACTAGGTCAGTTAGGAGGCAAAATGGGTTGATCCCAGAGCCCACTGCTTGAGGAAGGAACTTGCTGCTGTTTGCAAGTTCAAAGGTCTGCAGTCAGATCTGCTGAGTCTTTTTTTTTGTTTTTTTGGTCCTTCTCAGCGGAAACGGGAATGTGCATAAATAGGAGCTGTAACAGGCTAGCTTGGAGTGTTTTACTTATTTAGTTATTTTTAAATTTTTAGTTTATTTATTTTTTGAGATGAATTCTCGCTCTGTCGCCCAGGCTGGAGTGTAGTGGCGTGATCTCAGCTCACTGCAACCTCTGCCTCCTGGGTTCAAGTGATTCTCCTGCCTCAGGCTCCCCACTAGCTGGGATTACAGGCATGAACCACCACAACTGGCTATTTTTTATTTTTAGTAGAGACCAGGTTTCACCATGTTGGCCAGGCTGGTCTCGAATTCCTGTCCTCAAGTGATCCACCTGCGTCGGCCTCTCAAAGTGCTGGGTTTGCAGGCATGAGCCACTGCACCCGGCTGCTCTGAGTGTTTTAAATTGAGAGTTAAGGATGAGCGTTTTTACTGTATTAAAAAATACTCATCAGTTAAAAAAAAAATATTGTTTTCCCCTTCCTGGGACACCTAAATCTAAGAGAACAACTCCTATATAAAAATGTTACATTTTAGAAGTATGTTTCTAACTGTTCCTGAGAGGCTGCGTGGTAAAGCTGAAGTGAAAGATGTGTTTTAAATCTGTATATATGGGCAAGTACATGTTGGTGATTGGAGCTAGATGGTGCCTAAATACATGGCCCAGACTTCGAGGAATTATAGTGTAATGGCTAGGAATACAGGTTTGGAGTCACACCATAGAGTTGAAAGCTTGACTTTTTTTTAGCTGTGGGTCCTTGGACAGGATAAGTAATCTCTCTGTGCCTGAAGTACCCACCACCCCCATCCTGTAATGGGGGGATAATAGGCCTGCCTATCTCATGGAGTTATTAAGAATTTTCAGTTAACTTTTACTTATGAAGTGCTAGTAGGGTCCCTCGTACATAGTAAGCACTCATTGAGTATTAACTATTATTATTAGTATTTTTTTTTTTTGAGACGGAGTCTCGCTCTGTTGCCCAGGCTGGAGTGCTATGGCAATCTGGGCTCACTGCAAGCTCCGCCTCCTGGGTTCACGCCATTCTCCTGCCTCAGCTGGGACTAGAGCTGAGTCCTGTAGCTGGGACTACAGGCGCCCGCCACCATGCCCGGCTAATTTTTTGTATTTTTAGTAGAGACAGGGTTTCACCGTGTTAGCCAGGATGGTCT
>NW_012121709.1:1373717-1396392 GCF_000951035.1 Colobus angolensis palliatus
GCCAGGATGGTCTCGATCTCCTGACCTCGTGATCCACCCATCTCGGCCTCCCAAAGTGCTGGGATTACAGGCTTGAGCCACCGCGCCCGGCCTATTATTTTAATGGTTGTATTTTTTGTCATTTTATTTTATTAGTTATTTATTTGAGATGGAGTCTGGCTCTGTCGCCCAACCTGCGGTACAGTGGCACCATCTCAGCTCACTGCAACCCCTGCCTCCCGGGTTCAAGTGATTCTCCTGCCTCAGCCTGCAGAATAGCTGGGATTACAGGCGCATACCACCACACCCAGCTAATTTTTGTATCTTTAGTAGAGGTGGGGTTTCTCCATTTTGGCCAGGCTGGTCTTGAACTCCTGACCTCAAGTGATCCACCCGTCTCTGCCTCCCAAAGTGCTGGGATTATAGACGTAAGCCACCACACCCGGCCTTTTATTTTATTTTATTTTATTTTTTAGAGACAGGGTCTTACTCTGTTGCCCAGGCTGGACTGCAGTGGTGTGATCATAGCTCACTATAACCTCCAACTCCTGAGCTCAAGTGTTTTCACCACCTCAGCCTCCCAAGTAGCTAGGCCTAAAGGCGTATGTCACCTTGCTCAGCTAATTTAAATTTTTTATTTTGTAGAGATGGAGTCTTGCTACATTGCCCAGGCTGGTCTTGAACTGCTAGGCTCAAGCAGTTCTCCCACCTTGACCTCCCAAAGTGCTGGGATTACAAGTGGGAGCTACTGTGCCCAGCCTATTTTTTTTCTTTAAAGTCTTTACAAAACTTACAAATAAATGTAAAGAGAAGTGGAGGTAGAACATATTAGCCTTAATCTCACTCTCCAGACAGAATTACCCTTAACTTTTTAGTATTTGTTCTTGCAGGATCCCCCCCTCCATATTTTAAGGCTATTATACTGTAATAATTCTTTTATTCTATTTTTTAAAATTTATTTATTTATTTGTTTATTTATTTTTTTGAGACAGAGTCTCGCCCTGTCGCCCAGGCTGGTCTACAGTGGCTTGATCTCAGCTCACTGCAACCTCCGCCTTCTGGGTTCAAGCAGTTCTCCTGCCTCAGCTTCCTGAGTAGCTGGGATTACAGGCACGCGCCACCCCGCCCAGCTAATTTTCGTATTTTTAGTAGAGATGGATTTTCACCATGTTGACCAGGCTGGTTTTGAACTCCTGACCTCAAGTGATCCACCCACCTCGGCCTCCCAAAGTGCTGGGATTACAGGCGTCAGCCACCGCACCTGGCCTAATTCTTTTACTTTTTAAGAGACAGGGTCTCTGTTGCCCAAGCCAGAGTGCAGTGGTGCAGTTGTAGCTCACTGTAGCCTTGAACTCCTGGGCTCAAGTGAGCCTCCTGAGTAGCTGGGACTACAGGTGCATGCCATCTGCCCAGCTAATTTTATTTATTTATTTATTTATTTTTGTATTTTAAATATTTATTTTATTTTTTTCTGTGCGTATGCTTACCCAACTGGCTTTTTTTTTTTTTTAAATTTTTTTATAGAGACAGGGTCTTGCTGTATTGCCCAGGCTGGTCTCAAATTCCTGGCCTTAATTGATCTTCCCACCACAGCCTTCCAAAATGCTGGGGTTACAGATGTGAGCCACCCCACCGGCCAATATTTTTTTAATTGAGATATAATTTACCATTTTATTATTGTTTTTTAAATTAAGATATAATTTACCATTTTATTTATTGTTTATTTAATTGAGATATAATTTACCATTTTATTATTTGTTTTGAGACAGGGTCTCTGTCACTTAAGTTGGAGTACAGTGGCACAATCTCTGCTCACTGCAGCCTCCACCTCCCGAGTTTAAGCAATTCTCATGCCTCAGTTTCCCGAGTACAGGCACCCACCACCAACCCCAGCTAATTTTCTGTATTTTTAGTAGAGACAGGGTTTTGCTGTGTTGGCCAGGCTGGTCTTGAACTCCTGGCTCAAGTGATCCACCCATCTTGGCCTCCCAAAGTGCTGGGATTATAGGTGTGAGCCACTGCGCCTGACCCTAATTTACCATTTTAAAGAGTATACTTGAGTGTTTTTTATTCACGAGGTTGTGCAACCATCACCACTATCTAATTTCAGAATAGATTAATCAGTCATGGCTGTATTTTAATAATTATCTTTTGTTTTTTTAATTCCCAAACCCTAGAAGATGCCTCTAATGGAGGAATTTCTGAGCAGCATCCCTGGCCCAGTGGCTTTGAAAGGGAGCTCAAACCAGAGACTATTTCAAGCCCTGGACATCATATCCTGAGGGCCACAGGAGAAGAGAACATGGCTGTGAGTTTGGATGACGACGTGCCACTCATCCTGACCTTGGACGAGGGTGGCAGTGCCCCACTGGCTCCCTCCAACGGCCTGGGCCAGGAAGAGCTACCTAGTAAAAGTAAGATGGTGGGGTGGGCTGGGGGGAGCCCAGCTTTTCTGTTTCAGAGGCTGAGAGGTGATAAGCGCTTTGTGGTCTGATAGTTGGGTTGTGTAACTTGTTGCCTGGCCCCATGTTTGAGCCCCAAGTTCTGATACAGAAACTACTCCTGGGAGACTGTGGGTTTCTCCTTCCACACCCCCAGCTTGGCAGTGTTTCTAGGGGCCTTGCTGCCCTTCCTCATGGTCTCATTCCCTTCTCCACCTTTCTGCCTTGCACCTGGGGTACTTTGGCCTGCCTGTGGATGCTTGGCGGGGACCTCAGGCCAACCTGCTTTGGCTGCCTTCCCTGCCCCATTCCTTGTTAAAAAAAGAAACAGATTTCAACACCAGCCTCCGTCTGTCCCCATCTGAAACCGTTGGCAGGAAAGCAGCACTGCCCATGTCTCTTTGCTCCATCTCAGTCCAGTCCCCCTTTGCCCAGGACAGCGGGGAAGAGGGCGAGTGTTTTGTCATGATCCATTGATTTGAGGGCTTGGCGTTTTGCTTTGTCTTCCTCTGAACCAAAGCCTAGCACAAAGTGAACCCAATTGCCGCAAGGAGCTCTAAATTTTTTTAATTTTAAATGTGCTTCTGGCAGAATGAGAGGCCTTGAAAACCTTTCTGGTTCTCATCCCGAAGCCATTTATTTCAGTTGCTCAGGCCTTGGGCTCAGGAGAGGCTTAAAATAACTCGCCTTTTCTGGAGGGTCCTAAGACGTTGGGAAACAGTGCTTTAGAGTCTGCTTAGCAAATGGATGTTCCACCATCTGCCAGTGCTCCCCAGCCAGGCAGAGATGTTTGGGGCCAAGAAGAGACGAGCCAGGCTCTCCCGTCTCCTTTGTCCGGGAGAATTCGTTGAGTTGCAGGGAGTTCGGTGGCCTCCCCTGGGAACTGATGAAGGAGAGCAGTGTTTCCAGCGTTGTGAGTGTGGTGGGGAGCCTTGGCTGCCTAGAAACAGGCTTCTCTTTGCTTCACTGTGTTCACCCTTATCTAGGGTGGCAGAGCTGGACTGCCCAGGAGGATTCGAACATAAACCTGATTTTTCCCCAAGTGCCACTCAGGGATGAGAAAGCAGTGGTTCCGATTTCAGACTATCTGTTTGCTTTCTGAAATCCCTTTGCAAGGCTAGGCAGTATTATCTCTATTTTATAGAGGAGGAAACTATGGGTCAAAGAGGTCAAGTAACTTGTCTGAAGTCATACAGCCAGGAAATGGTTGAGCAGAGATTTGAACCCAGCATCATCTGACTCCAGAATATCTTCCCCTTCTCCTCTTCCTTCCTTTATTTCTTCAGCTGCTCCTCCCTCTCCTTTTTTCTTCACCACCCTTAATAAATGTGAGCACAGGCCAGGCATGGTGGCTCCCACCTTTAATCCCAGCACTTTGGGAGGGCAAGGCAAGAATATCACTTGAGCCCAGTGATTTTGAGTTCAAGAGCAACCTGGGCAACATAGCGAGACCTCGGCTGTGCAAAAAAATTAAAAACTTAGCCAGGTATGGTGGTGTATGCCCGTAGTCCCAGCTACTCAGGAGGTTGAGGTGGGAGGATCACTTGAACCCAGGAATTCGAGGTTGCAGTGGGCTATGACTGCACCACTGCATTCCAGCCTGGGCAACAGAGCAAGACCCTGTCTCAAAAAAATAAAAGGCGAATACAGGCCTTTAGCATTTATATTATCTCCTCATATAACCCCAATATAGGGTTGTTATTATTATCTGTATTTTGCAAAGGAAGAGACAGGCTCAGAGAGGTTAAGTAACTTGTCCAAGGTCACACAGCTAGTAAGCAGTAAAGCCTGTCTGATATTTCCTCCCATACCACAGTGGAAGGTGCTTTGGGGAAAGGGATGAAAGTGGTTGTGGCTCAGTTTCAGCTTTAGAGAGGAATGCTTCCTAGTGAGGGAGAGTGGTTGGCCTACTAAGGGTGTGGCTTGTGTCTGGAAATAGCCAGGCTCAAGATTCTAAATGGGAGTCCTGGCTGTCATCGTGAGTGTCACTTTTAAGTCCCTCCAACGTGCCTGATATGATGGTGGGGTGTCCAGCTTTCCTGTGGGATGAAAGTGGCAAGAGAGCAACCCAGTCCTGTGTCAAGATCAGGCTTTGAACATCGATGAATAGGAAGTAGGCCAGAGACACAATAAGACTCCCCTTGGCTAGGCCACTAGCGAGGCTGCTTTTATCTTGGCAAAGTTAGTGGCTTACTTTGGTTTGTTTCTCAAGAATAAAGAAATGTATAACCAACTGCTGGGGTCCAGGGACATTGTGTTTCCTGCACAGCACATTAGCATCTTAGTTTCCTCTCTCAACTTCTTACTGGGTTGTTTTTTAAAACCTCAGTGACTCGGTATAATTCACCAAGCCTGACTGGGAAGAAGAGTAGGACCTGTGCAAGTAAACAAGAGATTTCAGAGGAAGCCTGCTCTGCCTTAGCATAGTAGGCCTTTGCTATTTTGTGCTTGGATTTTGGCCTTGACCTTCTACCCCAGTGTCCCCCTGTCCCTGCTGTCTGAGGAGCAGTCCTTCAGTCCTTTTTTTTGAGACAGAGTCTCGCTCTGCTACCCAGGCTGGAGTGCAGTGGCACAATCTCGGCTCACTACAACCTCTGCCTCCCGGGTTCAAGCAATTCTCCTGCCTCAGCCTCCCAAGTAGCTGGGATTACAGGCATCAGCCACCACGCCCGGCTAATTTTTTTTGTATTTTTAGTGGAGATGGGGGTTTTATCATGGTGGCCAGGCTGGTCTTGAACTCCTGGCCTCAAGTGATCTGCCTGCCTTGGCCTCCCAAAGTGCTAGGATTATAGGCGTGAACCACTGCATCCAGCCCTGAGGAGTCCATCTAAAAACACAAGCCCACCCTGGTTGTTTCCCTGTTTTAAAGCTTCCTGGGACTTTCCCATCCCTCTGGGGGTGTTGGGGAGGGCAAGCTCTTCAGCTGGCAGATGAAGCCTTGCGTGTTCTAGTGCCTTCTTGCTTGACCGGTCCCATTTCCTGCCTCAGTCCACAGCATCATACTGCATTTAGTTTGGTGAATCCCCTGTGCATTCTTAAACCTCTCCACCTTGCTGGCAAGTCGGTCTAGAATCCCTTTCTCAGCCTCTTGTTTGCTCGTGGCCTCCAGTTCTGTCTGGAAAATCCTGCTGATAACACCATCTCTTTGAAGCCTTCACTGAACTTCCCCTTCCTGACAGAGCTAATTACTCACTACCCTTTTCTGCTTCAGTATCTTGATTAGGCTTCCATTATTACAAGTAGATTATGGTGGAGTAATTACACATTTAACCATCTGATCACCAGCTAGGCCCTGAAATCCATTCATCTTTTTTTTTGAGATGGAGTCTCACTCTGTCACCCAGGCTGGAGTGCAGTGGCACCATCTCAGCTGACTGTAACCTCCACCTCCCAGGTTCAAGTGATCCTCCCACCTCAGCAGCTGGGATTACAGGCACGTGTCACCATGCCCAGCTAATTTTTGTATTTTCAGTAGAGACAGGGTTTCACCATGTTGGCCAGGCTGGTCTCAAATTCCTGACCTCGAGTGATCTGCCCACCTCGGCCTCCCAAAGCACTGGGATTACAGGCATGAGCCACCATACCTGGACCATTTATCTTTGTATCACATAGCTCAATGCCCACAATATGCAGGTACTCAACAAATCGTGATCAGAATCAATGTACTTGGATTTCTGGGGCCTTGCAGCTCATGGGAATGGCGGTGTGGGGACCTGAGTTAGAGGTGGGCAGCCTCCCTCCTGCCGCCTCTCCTCACCATTGCTTTGAGTCCCATTGCTCTCAGCACAGCTGAGTGTCCTGGTGGCCGCCATCATTGACCTTTGTCTTTGGTTGCTGTAAACCTTTGAAGTACTAAGGAGTTGGCAGAATGCAGATGCAGGCCATCCTCGGAGTTGGCAGTGACATGAACATGGGCTACTGGGAACGAAGCAAGCTTTCCAAAGCTGAGTCACCATCAAGCCTGGCCTTCGTTTTGGCCCAGCAGCTTTCTCGGCACTGTACCTCCACGCTCCATGTCTGCTTGGGCACCCCTAACAAAACACCATGGACTGGTGGCTTAAACAACAGAAATCTAATTTCTCATGGGTCTGGAGGCTGGAAGTCCAAGACCAAGGTGACAGCAGGTTTGGTTTCTTGCGAGGCTTCTTTCCTTGGCTTGCAAATGGTTGCCTTCTTGCTGTGTCCCCACGTGATTATCCCTGAGTCTGTGTGTCCTCTTCTGATAAGGACACCGGTCCTATTGGATTAGGGCTCATCCATATGACCTTGTTTTACCTTAATCACCTTTAAAGGCCCTTTCTCCAAACACAGTCACATTCTGAACTACTGGGGGTTAGGACTTCAGCCTATGAATTTGAGGGGGACACAGTTCAGGCCATCACACTCCTATCCCTTCTTCAGAGGCAGGGGCTGAGGAATCTGGTTGTGCTGCCTGTGACCTTTAACCCTATGTGAGGGCCTTATCCCTGTAGGAAACTGGAGGGTTTGGATTTTTCTCCTTATATGGGCAATTGTGGATTTAATCCAAGACTCAGACATCTTTGGGCTCTAAGCGTGGCTGCTGCAGTGCTAATGAATGACTCACAGGCAGCATGGTGTCAGGTTGATAAAGGAGGCAGGTATGAGCAGAGGTATTTAAAGCCTGGAAACTAGGAATAACCTTGAAAACAGTCAGCGGGGCCACTGTTAGAGCGGTTTAGAGACAGACCACAGTCCACACCATGAGGCAGGCGGTGGTCTCACCCACCATATTCAGGGAATCAGGACGAGTCTGAACATAGTGGGCAGTCCAAGGAATTTCCCAGGGTACCTCTGGTCAGATTCAGCTCTGCCTTCTCCCTCCCTGCCTTTAATGCCAGCCGCTGCCTAAGATGGGCTGGACCATGTGCCTTTTCTGAGTGAAGGAAGGATTGGGCTCGGTGGGGCTGGCTGAGGTCTGAGCAGGATGCTCGGTCTCTGCTTTGGTGCCGGGTTGTTTATGGTTTTCAGGTGACAGGTCCTGCAGCTAAGGCCCAAGGTCACAGCGCAGAAAGCCTACCCTCTCCCTCCTTCATGTCAATGCCTGGCACACCATCAGGAGTTCATTAAGACCCCGTGCAACCTCAGCAATGTGGAAGATCCCTGCCCCCTGGCAGGGGCCCCCATGTTACACCCTGGTCCCCTTTTCAGGGTCTTCATGCAGCCAGAGTGAGTTGGCACCAGGCTCAATCAAGGTGGGCCAGAGCTGTTGGCCTCAGGGCCGCCGTAACCAGGAGGAGCTGGGAGAGATCCTCACCAGCTGGCACCAGAGGATAATCCACCCCGAGGCATGCACTCCATCACTGATATCTGTGCTGTGGCTCTGTCTCTGACCAGATGTCCCCAGCATACTTGCCAAAGAGTGAAGAAGCCCAAGGGGCTTGCACAGCTTTTGTCACTTGTAATACCATGGTGGGTGGAGTGGTTGAGCTGAGTATAGTGCTTAGCTGCTCCAGGCCTCAGCCTGCTCATCTGTAGAATGTGACCACGATGGCATCCACCAGTAGAGTCGTTGCGGGGGATTGAGTGAGATTGTTGTGATCACATGGTCAGTGCTCAGCCGGTCATAGGCATTATTATCATGCCAGAGACTGGGCTTTCTTGGAATATCCTCCATGAGCATAGGTTCAGGCCATGATTCAGATCCTTCTTGCCTCACTCCTGGCACAGCAGGTGGCCCCTGCCGAGCTGGGACGCCTCCGTGTAGCAGCTGGAGACCAAGCAGCAATTTGATTTTCACAGGCTCCCACTGAGCTTGGGCATGTGGCTCCACTGGAGTCATTCCCCTGGCTTTTACAGGGCCTCGCCAAGGCAGAGCGCTGGGTGTCACCAGACCAGCAGTGGCGCCATTAAAATGAGTAAGCATCCAGCATGCTGGGCAGGAACCTTGCAGCCGAGCCTTGGAGCTTTCACTTCCTCAGTCCTCTGCTTCTTCATTGGAGGGATCCTGTCTGTTGCCTTAGGCCCCCTGCCATGAGGTGCCATCTCTTCCCGTCCCCCTTTCCCCCCACACAAGATGCTGCCGCTCTAAATGGCAGTCGTGGCAGCTGGGTGCGGGCTGGAGCACCTGCCACGCTCCTCCCCGCTCGCCTTGGGGAGGGCTGAGTTCACGTTTGCTCTGAGAGCGCTTCATGAGCCAGAACCGGGAACTTCTCAGCTTCCCCATCGGGGAGGGAATATGGGAGGGCTTAGATGGCTCACAGCAGCGTGCCGCTGGGGGCATCTGGTTGCAGTGCTCTCTGCGGGGGAGGTTTCAAATGACAGCAAGGTAGCCCAGGAACAAACCTGGAGTGATATCAGTCTTGAGACAGCCCCCATGCTGCCTTCCTGCTCCAGGAGCCCCGGGCAGCTCTCCATTCTTGCCCTTGGCTAGCGTGAATCCTCTGGTTCAGGCATCCCCTGACTGTCACCCTTCTCCCCGCAGGCAGGTATGCCTGGGGAGGGTATGTGCCTGGGTCAGAGTATGTGCAGTCATAATCATGGCCTGTGGGTGTTGAGCCCTCGCTGTGTGTCAGGCGGTATCCAAAGCATTTTTGTTTTTTTTTTGTTTTTTTTTTGAGATGGAGTCTCGCTCTGTCACCCAGGCTGGAGTGCAGTGGTGCAATCTCGGCTCACTGCAAGCTCCGCTTCCTAGGTTCACGCCATTCTCCTGCCTCAGCCTCCTGAGTAACTGGGACTACAGGTGCCCGCCACCACACCTGGCTTATTTTTTGTACTTTTTTAGTAGAGATGGGGTTTCACCGTGTTAGCCAGGATGGTCTCGATCTCCTGACCTCGTGATCTGCCTGCCTCGACTTCCCAAAGTGCTGGGATTACAGATGTGAGCCACTGCGTCCGGCCCCAAAGCACTTTTGTGCTGCTGTCTATCATTTGGTCCTCCCTCACAGTAGATTTGGGAGGCCGTTACTTTCAAGATCATCGTAGAGAAGAGGAAACGGAGGCTCTCAGAGTTTAAAACTTACCCAAGGTCACGAAGCCACTTTGACTTCCTTTGAACCCATGTCTACTGACTCCAGAACTAGTCTCTTACCTAATATGCCCCCCACCGTGAGGTAGAGCTCTGTGGAAGAGGTAGCATTTTAGGCTGAATCTCTTTCTTTCCCAAAAGGAAGTTGGTTTCTATCTTTATCCTTTTTTTAAATTAAACTTTTATTTCCTCCAAGGCAGTTATTCTAAATGGAGTTCCATACCTGGAACTCCCTTTCATATTGTAAAAATAGCACAAATGATGGTGTTTCATTGTGAAGCTGTGTTGGATCATCCCAGAGAAGCTCCGAGACAGGGGAAGTGAACACCACACCACAGAGGACAGCCATGCTCTCACCATCTGGGGAAACCAGGCTTTTCCGCAATGCATGCCTTTCCCGGATTCTTCCTCTGCATAGAGACATTTGGCTGCTTTTTCCATCATGGTGGTTAGAACAAGAAAATTTGGGTGGAAAATGGGAGTTCTCAGGAGTCAAGATTTGGGTCTGGGAGAGGAAGGATGAGGAGGAGGAGTTTGGAATGGGGCATGAAGGTAAACTCCCAAGGCCAGGTGGGCTTGCTGAGGGCAGTGACCCCTTGAGGCTGTTGACTCCCAGTGGCAGGTGACCCCATATCCGGACCTGCCTGGTGGAAGTCCCTGGACTGAGCCAGATAACCAAATTGGAGCCACTGGTGCTTGTGTTGCCTTTTGCCCTTACGCCTTGTTTACTTTTTGTTGGAGATATTTATCTCCTTGTAAAAAGTGCAGTTCTTTCCCTACACCAGTCATGAGGCTGTGGCTCAGAGGAAGTATAAGGTCGTAGCATAAAATCTGAGAGCTGGGCCGCCATGTGGCCTGCCGGGCCATGGGCATGCTGGGGACAGTGTGCACTCTCTGAAGGGACACTGTGACTTACTCTGGCTAATCGCTGTCGTATAGGATCACAGGCTGATTGCTAGCACATTTGCCAGTTTTTCAAAAGAAATTAGAACCTATATTTTTAATCAAAAGTCTTTTGATTCGTAAATAGTGGCAACAAATTCATATATGTCTTCAAAGTAGCCAGCTGAGTGAAATCTGGTCAGTAGGCTGCTCCTGCTCTGTCTGACATAGAACATACCGATTCACCCTTTGTTTTCTGTTCAGAGAAGACTACTTCAAATTAAGGAAAAGAGTACAAAACCAACCAACAAACTCTCCATGGCCCCTGAGGTTATCTTCCTCTTCCAGTGGCTTCCAGTGGGAATCAGAACAGGTCAGGCAGTCTCCTCTTTGCCACTAAATGCTTTACCCAAAGAAAGACCAGATTTCATTTGACTTTGGAATCAAAGCTGGGGCTGCAGGGTGGAGGGGTCAAGCCAGGCCAGGCAAAGGGAGATCTGAAGCCAGGGCAGGTGGGCGCATCTCCCAGGAAACCCTGCATCATTCTTTCCTGGTGATTCTTTCCTTCTTTGTTATGGTTCACATGAGTCTAGGGAGTGCTCATTCTACATTCTTCCTTCTTATCTTCATCCTACGCCATTTTGGACCCCTGAAGTGATTTGATTCGGGCTGTGACCTTTTTTTCTTTTTTTTTTTGAGACAGAGTCTCTCTCTGTCACCCAGGCTGGAGTGCAGCAGCGCAATCTTGGCTCACTGCAAGCTCCGCCTCTCGGGTTCACGCCATTCTCCTGCCTCAGCCTCCCGAGTAGCTGGGACTACAGGCGCCTGCCCGTGGTAAAAAATTACCATGCCCTGCTAATTTTTTGTATTTTTAGTACAGATGGGATTTCACTGTGTTAGCCAGGATGGTCTTGATCTCCTGACTTTGTGATCCCCCCGCCTCGGCCTCCCAAAGTGCCGGGATTATAGGTGTGAGCCACCACCCCCGGCCGGCTGTCACCTTTTTTTGTTGTTGTTAGGTTTGACTTTGAGATGTATAATAAACATTCATGTGAGCATTAGAAGTTTTTTTAAAAAGTAGTGGTTTAAAAAAAAAAGGAAAAATAGTGGTTTAATAGCTAATCTTCTTTTTTCTCTAAATTGTCACTTCCTTGTCAACTGAAAAACTAAGTCGAGTTATTAAAATGGCCGCACATTTAGGACTTAGAACAGCTGCCCTGGAAGTTAGAAGAAGTGCGTCAAATGTAGTTACAGCTTGGTCTGGTTGGCAGTGAGATGAGTATAGAACATGCTGCTTTTGTGGTGTATAACTCTAGAAGGGTTTAGGGGAGGTGGGCATGGCTTCCCAAGAAGGTGGAAGACAGGGGCAGGAGGAGATGGCGTGGGTCTGCGTGGTGAGGAGTTGGGGTAGCATCCAGATTGGCTTTAGAGATTGGATTAAGCTTGAGTGTGCTGAGGGTATAAGGAGATAAACAGGAAGTGAAAGACTCTGCCAGAAGAAAGGAACAGGGGAGGAAAGGGGTACCTGTGCTGGAGTGGGTGGCACCTGAGTCAGAGGGTTGGGGAGAAAGGTTGGATCCAAATCTTGAGGGTCTCCTTGCCTGCACTCCTAGAGCCATACTGAAGAGGAGCTGGACCTTCCTCCTGGGGTGGTGGAAAAGCCCCAGGGCACTTTAAGCAGGGGAATGACCATTGTTTTTCAGGAGAGTGTCTGAAAATTTATTCATGCTGCCCTGCCAAGAGCAGTTGGCAATGATGGCAAGACCAGGCAGTGTGGAGGTGGCCCAGGGACACGGGGTACCCGTTGTGTTTTTGCCTGAACAGTGTTTTAAGAGGCAGCGTAACCAAATAGTTGCTATGCAGATACAGCTTGGCATCTGAGTCTGCATGCCCAAGCGCCCCATGTTTGTTACCTGCTTGGTGCCTGTAGGCATTTGAGTTTGTAGCCCCTGGTTGACTTCTGACGGTACAGCCCTTTGGCTGGAGACCACGCAGCTCAGCCAGGGGAGTAGCAGAAGATCAACTATGGACAGGTGTGACTTAGGAAGAGGTGGGAGTTTGGGGTGCTGGGGAGAGGTACTGAACATCCCAGGGAGAGGAAATGGCATAGGCTGAAGTAAGGAGGGGGTTGCAGTGAGTTGAGATTGCCACTGCACTCCAGCCTGCCTGGTGACAGAGCAAGACCTTGTCTCAAAAAAAAAAAAAAAAAATAGGAACTCTTCTGAGACTCTCACCCTGGACAGGGCCAGAGATTAGCGTGCTGGGGGCAGATTGGATTTGGGGTGTGGTTACATGAACTCTGGGGTCAGACCCACTGATGGAGATTGGGAGGTGGATGGAGAGGAAACTGCCAGGCTGTTCTGCAGTAGTAGGAGCCAGACTTGGCATTTTTCTCTCTGTGTCTGTCTCTCTGACCAGTCACTGAACTTCCCCAGGTCCTGGAAGCTCAGCTCAGTTCCTACTTCTTTTTTTGTTTTTTCTTGAGTCAGAGTCTTGCTTTGTTGCCCAGGCTGCAGTGCAGTGGCACAGTCTCGGCTCACGGCAACCTCTGCCTCCCGGGTTGAAGCAATTCTAGTGCCCCAACCTCCCTAGTAGCTGGGATTACAGGTGTGCACCACCACACCCTGTTAATTTTTTTGTATTTTTTAGTAGAGACAGAGTTTCACCACATTGGCCAGGCTGATCTCAAACTCCTGACCTCAAGTGATCTGCCCGCCTCGGCCTCCCAAGGTGCTGGGATTATAGGCGTGAGCCACCATGCCTGGCCAGTCCTTACTTCTTAAAATGCACTCAGGAAGCATCTGGACAATGCTGAGCAGATGAGGACTTCCACAGGCTCACCTGGCCTGGGGCCCGGCACAGGAGCGTGCTCTTTGATGAGAAACATCCCAGCAGTATTGGGCACGGAGGAAGCAACTAGTGAAAGGAAAGCAGGGCTGATGGGAGGAAGATGTTTGACTGTGCCCAGCCCTGTCACACGTCTCCCACTTTGCCCTTCCTAATCCCACCACACCCAGCTCTTAGGATCAGAAAGTACGTTGAAGTTCCAGGGCCACTCTCCTGAATAAAAAAGATGTGGCTGTTTCTGGCAGATAAGTTCCTGCTTTGTTCCAGTGCACTGACACATTCTCCTGAACAACCCATCTGATCAGGAAGTTCTTAGTCTGTTCAGACAGGCAGCCTACCTCTCATTTTATCATCCTCCTTCACGATAAAGCCCTGATGTTCTGCCTTTCCCACTTAGTGGAGAAACCTATCCTCATAGCCACACTTCTGGTATTGAGGAATTGGCATCTTGGAATACAGCTTGGGTATTTAATGGATGACAAATTATTAAAAATATTCTGATCTCTTTGCCCACATATTTTAGCTGTAGAAGCAAGCAGAGAGCATTATATTACTCCAGCAGCAGTACCACTTTTTTTCCCTTAAAAACATGATTTAGGGGTTCGGGGAACCTCCTAGTTTTGGTGGCTTCCTGCTTCAGTGGCATTTGGAAGACTTGCAGATATCTAGACTTGCAGATATGTCCTGTGAGTGCCACGTGGGTGTGGCCCCTGCCTGGCGGCAATCTAGTAGCTGTATATTAGAGTGTCCTTTTTTGCTACCTTAAATGACCAAGTCTTCCCCAGAGCCATTCATGCTATCTCTTGCTATCCACCTGCCTCGGCCTCCCAAAGTGCTGAGATTACAGGCATGCGCCACCACACCTGGCCCTTCCTGTTTTCTTTAGCTGAAGGCCTTTAGAGCGTTCCCTAACCCTTGAGAATAGTGGTTGTGTTTCCACAGCCTCTCCTTCTCCATGTGTGCTGTTTACACCTCATTCTCTGCTCTTCAGTGCACAGAGACCCACTCGCTCCCCAACACTGGGATGTAGTCGATTTGATGATTGAATCAGAGTTTGCTTTGTGCCATGATGGATTGTGAGAAAATGGAGTTTTGATGAATTAGGTAATTTAAAATATGAGTGGGAGCCAGGCGAGTGGTTCACCCTGTAATCCTAGCACTTTGGGAGACCAAGGCAAGAGGATCTCTTGAGGCCAGGAATTTGAGACCAGCTTGGACGACATAGTGAGACCCCATCTCTACAAAGAAGTTAAAAAAATTAGCCAGGTGTGGTGGTGCATACCTGTAGTCTCAGCTACTTGAGAGGCTGAGGCATGAGGATTGCTTGAGCCCAGGAGTCTGAGGCTGCAGTGAGCCATGATCACACTACTGCACTCCAGCCTGGGCAACAGAGTAAGACTCTATCTCTAGCAATACATATATACATATATATTTCAAAATAAAATATAGGTGGGAGGGCTAGGTTTGGCAAATAATCCTTTCATAGTGTGAATCATAGCCACTCTGTTTATCCAGCATCAAGCAGGGTTTTGGGAATCCTGGTCCCCCCAGTTAGGGCTTACCCAGTTTATGAGTTTCTTTCTTGTGTCTCGCTGATGCCTGTTTGAGATGACTAGGCAGGGCAGGGCAGGAAGGTAGAGGCCTAACCTGGTATAATGCCTGAGTGTTAATGGCTGTTGTTTTAGGTGCTGATGTTTTACACAACTGTGCCTCTTTCTGGTAATACAAGTTTTGCAAAGGCAGGGACCTTTGGGCACATACTCTGGGCACAATAATAGGCATAATAGAAGTTGCATATCTGGGAGTGAGTCACTGGTTTCCAAAAACATCCAGGGTCCCAGGTGATTGTCACAGCTAAACCAGCCCCTGGAGCCATTACAGGGTGACAAGGAGATTCATTCACATGTGATCAGATCAGAAGTAGCCCAGCAGGGCATGGCATTGCTGCCCTAGGAACAGCCTGCTTTTTGGATGTTTAGGTCTCTGCTTCCAGCTTTGAACTCCCCAGGAGCCCACACATGTCCTGTAATAGCCATATTAGCCCCGGGTGCTCAATCCCCACCTTCCTTCCCTCTGAGCTTCCCCGTCACCCCCCTACCATTTGTAGACTGCCCATCTCTCTTTTTTATCTCTCTTTTTGTTAGATTGGGATTTTATTATTTTTTTCCTAATTCTTTCAGCACTTGCTGAAAACCAGCTTGGGCAGAGCAACCTGTGCTCAGTGCTGGCTAATGCCTTGGAGCTGCTCCAAGCTGCCGGCTGCGCTGCCTTTCACTTGTGGGTGGTCGTCGACAAGCGTGATGTCTTCTCTCTGTGACTCTCGAGGGGCCTGTCTTCTTGCGGGCTCGGCTGTTCACACTTGGCTGGCCTGCCTGGTTGTTTGGAATTGCAGTTTTTACTGCACAGCCTGGAGCCAGTCTGGTAGCTTCAACAGGGCACAGATTTTATGAGTGCTAAAGTCCACTCAGCCTCCAGCCTAGTTGGCCCATTTGATTTTGTTGCATGTTGTTTTTCTCTATTTCCTCTTGGAGACCAGACATCGTCCAGAGTGTAGGGAGACACAGAAGTCTAGAAATGGAAGTGGCTCGGGAGATTCTTAGACAGTGATGAATGTGTGTCTGCTGAGGGGTGATGGTACCTGCTGGTGTCTACAACAGTTGAACATTTTCTGAGTGTCGCTCAGTCGACTGCAAAGGATGGGGTTGAATTTCTGGCATCATCTCTTGATAGCTGAACATCCTTGAATGAGAAGCTAAGCTTGTTTTTTCCTAAGTTGCAGTTTCTTCATCTGTCAAATCAGTATATGAATGTCTGTAGTCAGAGTCTCAGCCCATGAGTAGGTAATTGAAGGACTTTCTGCACTGAGGATGTGAACCTTTCCTCCGTTCTCACGTTCCTGTGGTTCCTCTTAAGGGATGTGAGTTGGTAGTTTGCATATTCTTAAGTGTTGTAGCAGTCGAGGGATGGTAGTTAACTTCCTTGACTACCATTCCTGTTGTGTTGCAGGGAGAATTAATTAAAAATCAAGCAGCTCTATCTCCTGCTCATTCTTTTCTTTTCTTTCTTTTTTGGAGACAGAATCTCACTCTCGCCCAGACTGGAGTGCAGAGGCACAATTTTGGCTCACTGCAACCTCGGCTTCCCAGGTTTAAGCAATTCTCCTGCTTCAGCCTTCCGAGTAGCTGGGATTACAGGCATCTGCCATCATGCCCGGCTAATTTTTGTATTTTTGTAGAGATGGGGTTTCACCATGTTGGCCAGGCTGGTCTTGAACTTCTGACCTCAGGTGATCCGCCCACCTCAGCCTCCCAAAGTGCTGGGATTACAGGCGTGAGCCACTGCCCCGGCCACTCCTGCTCATTCTTTAGGGTAGCTTCTTGATTTCCATTGTATTTTCCTTTATTCACAGTGCTTCTTTGGGGCTGCCTTCCCCACCGACAGAAAGGTAAACTGAAGCAAAAGGAAGGGAAGGCTAAAAGCAGTGCCTGGCCACTGACTGCATAGGAATTCGGGGCCCTGGAGAAGTGGCAGGCCTAGGCCATCAAGCTCTCTGTGGGATGTAGCTATCCCCCAGCTGTCACTTCCCCAAGGTGCCCGTGCCTCATGGTCGCCTCACCCCTTGTTGCTCTTCTTCTGAACAAAGCTGCCTGCAGCAGCAGCAGATCCAGGTGCTGGGGCGTGGCCAGTGTTCATGGAAGCCGGGGCCAGCCAGCCTGCAGGTGTTCCTGGTTAAGGGCTAGAGCGGACGTTTGATCTGTGCTGAGTGGATGCCATCAGCTGACACATCAGTGGCCTTCACGCAGCTTGAGTCTCGAGCCAAACTTGTTCTTCCGAGCAATGGCTTTCTGCTGACCTCTTGCAGGGGAACCACAGAGCACCAGTACACAGTGAAAAATGCCTTTACTCTCCATTTACTCTTCTCCAGCTCCCTTCCCTGTCCCTGGGTGTTTCACAATTAGCATTTCAGATGCTTCCAAGTGAATATGGAACAGATGTTCGCACAGGTGCTGTACTCTTCACTGGGTAAACAGTGGCGTTTGCGTGCCTCTGCGTATGTGTGTGTGTGTGTGTGTGTATGTGACAGCAGGAAGCGTAGGGCCTTTACAAATGTTTTTTAAAGCATTTGAAACACTTTATACATGACGGGTACTCAATAAATAGTGAGTGAGTGAGCAGTGGCAGGGAAGGCCCTTTGTTTCATAATAAACTCAGTGGCATGGGAGCAGGAAGTACAATTCCAAGTTGGGTCTTGAAATTCATGGACTAAAGAAGAAGTCATGTCCTGCCTCACCAAGAAATTACCGATGGACATCTGGCAAACCATGGAGCATGCCGTAGGGACGAGACATAGTTCTCCATCTCAGGAAGGAGGATTAGACAGTAAAAATGACCGTGGCGGCCCCTGGCCATTTAATCTGCCTCACGAACACTAGCTGGCCATGGCTCCGCTGGGAAAAGGAACTTGCGGTTTTGCCTGTGCAGAATGTTTGCAGATGGGTTAGGGAGTTAGCCAGGACTGACCTCTTTGATTGTGTCTTTCCAAGTAGCACACCCGGTCAGGTTGCTCCACACTGTTAGTCCCCAGTGGCTCAAGTCCAGGCCCTCAGCATGGCTTTCTACCTGGCCTACACCCCAGCCTTATAGAAATAGTGGAGGGAAAGGCAAGGGCTTGGCTGCCCGTCGTTTCCTCCCTCTGTGACCTTGGGCAAGTCACTCAGCTTCTCTGGGCCTTACTTTCCCCCTCTGTAAACTGGGGATAATAATCAAGCCTTGTTTGTAGGGCCTTTGTACGCTTAGAATAATTAATTAACGTAAAGCCTTTACCGGGTCTGGTGTGTGGTAAGTACTGAGTGCGAGCCGCAGCTGTTACCATTGTCCACTGCATCATCCTGGTCACTGGTCTCTGGCATTTTAAGCTTCAGAATTACGGAACCCTCTGCAGTTTCCCAGATGTGCCCTGCTGTTCAAGTCTCTGTGCTTTCTGAATGACCATCCTTGTTTCTGGAATGTGCCACTCACCCCATCCTTGTCCACCCTGTGAACCTCTTCATCCCTCATCCTTGAAATGCCAGCCCTGGCATCCCCTGAGTTCCTCCCTGCCACTGGCCACCAGCCCCCACAGAGGGCCCTTGTCATCCCAGCCTGTTTTAGATCTCAGTGCACCAGAGTCACGATCCTTCTTCACCCACTGATGGAGAGTTCCATGAGGGCAAGGGCCATGGTTTCACCTTTTCTAAGCCAGCACCTAGCACAATGCCTGGTATACAGTAAGTGCTGAATAAATGTCTCCTCAAATTAAACCACGTGTGTTTGTATATAGGCGGTCAGCCTTTTAAAACTACATCTGGCTGGGCACAGTGCCTCACACCTGTAATCCCAGCATTTTGGGAGGCTGAGGTGGGTGGATCACTTGATGTCAGGAGTTCAAGACCAGTCTGGCCAACATGGTGAAACCCCATCTCTACTAAAAATACAAAAATTAGGTAGGCATGATGGTAGGCACCTGTAGTCCCAGCTACTTGGGAGACTGAGGCACAAGAATCACTTGAACCCGGGAGATGGAGGTTGCAGTGAGCCGAGATCGCGCCACTGCACTCCAGCCTGGGCGACAGAGCAGGACTGTGTCTCAAAAAAAAAAAAAAAAAACAACTACATCCTCCCTTTTTCTCTGCAAAATTACCATGTGATTTATTAAGACTAGAAGCTGGGCACAGACTCATGCCTGTAACCCCACTCCATGGGAAAGAGTGGCTCATCCCTATAATCCCAGCACTTTGGGAGGCCGAGGTGGGCGGATCACATGACATCAGGATTTCAAGACCAGCCTGGCCAAGTTTGTGAAACCATGTCTCTACTAAAAATACAAAAAATTAGCTGGGTGTGGTGGCGAGTGCCTGTAATCCCAGCTACTCAGGAGGCTGAGGCAGGAGAATCACTTGAGTTTGAGAGGCAGAGGTTGCAGTGAGCCAAGATTGTGCCACTGCACTCCAGCCTGAGCAACAAGGGTGAGACTCCATCTCAAAAAAAAAAAAAGATTAGAAAGGTGTTCTCGAGGCAATGTTTGCAACCTTAGGATGTCTGCGCTGAGTTTCTCATGTGGACAGTTAGGAAGTGAGCATCTCAGGCTGCAGTCACTGCCCCCAGTGATTTTGATGTGCTCATTTCCCAGCCCCTCTCCCTGCCTACATTCTTCCCTGTCCCCCAACTCCCAAGAGCCTGTTTCTGATCTGCACCCCTCCTGCCTTTCCACGTCTTTCACACTCCATTTATAGAATTGCTGTCCGCTTCCTTGCCCCATCCCCTGCCAGTTCCAGGCTCCCTGGGCCTGACCTCATGGATGACAGTGAATCCCTCTGGACTTGGCCACTTAGGTCCCTGTCAGGTGGCCGGAAACAGAGACTTTCACACCAGAGTCCCTCCCTCTAGAACAGAGCTTGACCCATGGTACTGCCCCGTTGAGCCTTTCTTTTTTCCTTTTCTCCTTTGGCTTAAGCCTTTGGCAGAACAGATTTTGGGCTGGAGGCCAGCAATTCAACTGGGAGGGCTCCATGCCAGTTCTTGCCTTTCTGGAGGTCAGTGTATTTGCCCAGGACTCTGCTTGGGTTTGGAGCTTTTACTAACATGTGTCGATAATGCGGGTCCACCTTCTACACCATCTTGCAACCAATTATCAGAGAGAGAAGGCCTGAGCAGGGGGATGTGCATTTTGCTTTCTTTCGGCGTAGCATCTCATGCTAGATTTTTATCTGGGGGCCTTTGAAGAGCCAGCCGGCACAGAAGCACGGTGGCGACGCTGTGCCTGGAAAACTCATCAGTGTCACTCTGGTTTATTTTCCTCTTCTCTTTGAGCTCTTTCCCATGGAGTGGGGCTCTCAGTGACAACTGGCAAGCGGCGGGGCGGTTGCTCGTTGTCATTCTGGTAGGCATTGGTTTCTGGAGGGCTCCAAGTGCTTTGTGGGTATTCGCATTTGTTTCTGCGATGCCTAGAGCACGGTTGGCACCGGTCCCAGTTTCTGGATGAAGAAACTGAGGCTCTGGGGATTAAGATCATGAACTAGGGGGAGGGGAGGCGGCATAGCTGGAGTGAACTTGGGTGTCCAGGGTTCCGTTTTGTCTCGTAGACGGTGTGTGAGGGTGTGTGTGTGTGTGCATTCGAGAATGTGTGAGGTTGTGTGTGTTTAAGAAAATGAGAATGAGGCTGGGCACGGTGGCTCATGCCTGTATTCCCAACACTCTGGGAGGCTGAGCTGGGTGGATGAATTGAGCCCAGGAGTTCAAGACCAGGCTGGGGAACATGGTGATGAAACCCTGTCTTTACAAAAAAAATACAAAAAATTAGCTGGGCATGGTGATGCATGCCTGTAGTCCCAGCTACTTGGGAGGCTGAGGTGGGAGGATTGCTTGAACCCAGGAGGTAAAGGCTGCAGTGAGCCATGATTGCACCACTGTGCTCCAACCAGGGCAACAGAGTGAGACCCTGTCTCCAAAAAAGAAAGAAAATGAGACTGAAAAGGAGAGAGGTTAGATACTGAGGTAGGCCCCTCAGTATCACCCTTCCGGAGAACAGTCATTCTCTGCTTTTTCTGATCAGAGCTTCCTGCCAGCAGGGGCCCTTTATCCAAAGCAATCTCTGGCCCAGGCACCCAGGAAAGGCCCCAGTGGTTTACACCGCCCAGGCTGCCCCCTGCGCTTGCTGGGTGGGAGGTGGCTCGTGGAAGCCTTTCCCCTCCTGCCCACTCTTTCTTGCTCCTCCCCAGTGCATCTGTATGGCCGGCATATGGAAACTGTTTCTATTTATCGGGCACCACCAGGAAGCTGCTGCATGCTGTGCTCCAGCAAACAGAAACCTTGGATTCCCGCAGGGTCATTTCCAATGTGGCGTGCAAATCAGCCAGCTGTTTCATGGGTGCGTCTGGGCCCTGTGACATCCCTGTGACATCAGCATGGGGGAGTGTTACCATGTATGCAAACAGGTCATTCTGGTTTGTCCACCTGTCCTGTGCACCAGGATGTCTCTCCTGCTTTGAGTCAGGGTTTGGGTTGTTGTTTTGTATTCTCATGCCTGTCAGTTCAGCTGTTTCTTTCCACTCCTTCCCCTCCTCTGAGTGGTTTTATGTTCTCTCCTCCGGGCTGATTGCCAGGATTCAGGGAGGGAAGTTAAGGGGCTGGTGCCATATAAATCTTTAGTGGCCAAAGTCTGCGGGCCTGAAACTCTGTGCCTGTCCTCTTGGTCTGGTTTTCCCAAGAGAGCTGTCTGCCCAGTGCACCAGAAGGGCAGGACAAAATGTTTCCCTTCGTGGAACTTTCCCCAGAGGCCCAGAGCAGAGATGCAGAATACAATCTTCCTGGTTGCCAAGAGTGTTCCTGGTCAGCCTCCTGTGGTCCGTTCTGAAACCTGCGTGTGGAGCTTGCTGGCTGCAGGAGCCAGGGAGACTGCAAATCCTGCCCACCTGCCCATGCTGCTGCTCATCTCCCTCCCTCCCTCCCTCCCATGTCTGGCCCGGTTGCCTTCCAGGAAAGGTGAACATGCAGAGGCAAGGGCTAGCTGCAGGCCTTCTGGAGGAGGCAGTGGAGGCCAGCTCCCTGACAGCCCCATGGTGAGGTCATCCTCTCTCCTCGAGCTGGACCCCTGCGGCGTGCCCGGATCCCTGCCTTTCCGGCTGGCCTGGAAGAACCCATTCTGCTCTGGGCGAGAACAGTGCCAAGGTCAGAGGCCACGGGTGTTGCTTCTTCCGTAGTCTGTAATGAGCACCGGTTGGAGAGGGCCAGCCCTGGCACACAGAGGAAGGGGCTGGACTGGGGTGATGCGGGGTGAGTCTGCATGGTCACTTTGTTGGCTAGGATGCTTCCCGTGTTTTCTGTGCCTGGTACTCCAAAGATGTGAGTGCTAATCGTTGACCAGGAGGTTCTGCGTAGGGTCTGTGGGCAGTAGGAGGTCAGAGCAAGGCACCAGGCCACTAGAGCAGGTGGGTGCGAACAACTGTTGGCATTCAAGGCTGCCCAGGTAGACGTCCTGGTGCCAACCCGGTGGGCACGATGGGCTTCAGTGGGGCAGACTGTCCTCTAGCTTCACATATAGTGCTGACCTCTCAGGGCAGCTTGGGGCCCCTGCACGCCCTCTTACTTCCCACATGGAGGGTATTCATTTCGAGGAAGCTGGGCCTGCCGGGATTGGTTCCCCAGCAAGCAGAGGCTCATTCTCCCAGACACCACTCCATCTGCACTCACCGGTTCACACCCTGACTCACCAGGACTTGGCTATCGGCCCTGTCCCCTTTGATCTGCCCCTTCTGCCCCCTGCCTTCCCTCTTTCCTGGGCCCGAAATGTCCTCCTCAGGAAGCTGCCGAGCCTTCGAGCATACCTTCAGCGGGAACAACGCAGCACTCGGGGTGGGAGCATTTCCGCTGCCTCTCCGGCTACTTCTGTAACCTCATAAGTGGGGAAGAGGGGCCGGGCGCGGTGGCTCAAGCCTGTAATCCCAGCACTTTGGGAGGCCGAGATGGGCGGATCACGAGATCAGGAGATCGAGACCATCCTGGC